>NW_012114877.1:3203371-3258993 GCF_000951035.1 Colobus angolensis palliatus | reverse complement strand
GGAGCTTGCAGTGAGCTGAGATCCGGCCACTGCACTCCAGCCTGGGCGACAGAGCAAGACTCCGTCTCAAAAAAAAAAAAAAAAAAAAAAAAAGCCCAGCATGGTGATGCATGCCTGTAATGCCTGTAGTCCCAGCTACTCAGGAGGCTGAGGTCGGAGGCTCCCTTGAGCCTGGAGGCCAAGACTGCAGTGAACCATGATTTTACAACTGTATTCCAGTCTGAGCAACAGAGCAAGATCCAAAAGACAGAGAGAAAGAGAGAGAGAGAGAGAAGAAAGGGGAAGGAAGGAAGGAAGGAAGGAAGGAAGGAAGGAAGGAAGGAAGGAAGGAAGGGAGGAAGGGAGGAAAAAGAAAAGAAAGAAATGCAAAAGAAGAAAGAAGAAAGAAAAAAAAATAAAGAAAATCCTCTTCTAATGTGTAGCAGTCAATTACAATAAAAAGAAAGCAGATAATTTGGGGATACTTCAGGAAGTCCTTTGTGCTCTAGCAAGTTTAGGTAATTTTTCTAGATTTTAAAAGTTATTTGTTTTCATAGCATTGCATAGAATATAAAAATAATTATTTTACCTCTGAAAAAAATAAGGTAGCTATTTAAAAAGTAAAAGCAAATGCTTATAGAAATATAAAGCAAGCTGGCTGGAGAGGAATTGGAATTGTCAGTGATTTTTTTCTCTTATATATGGGTTCCTGGGGGAGGCATCACGTTTGAAGCGATAACATGGTTTTAGGATCAAAGCAAATAACTAAAACAAGGAGGAAGCTAGTTTCTCATTACACTGCAATATGTCTTTAGAATGTTGAACAAATGGAATGAAGGACAACAAAGCACATCAATGGTAAATTACATAATCCTTGATGTCTTCTCTTGTCCCATAGACGTGTCTATGGCAACCCACAAATCGTAAAGACTGGGTAGATGTCAACAGTGCTGACTTTCTTTGTTTACCAAATTTCAGTACATAAAACCACACTAAAGTAGTCATTAAACAAAGAAGAACTGAAAGGGGAAGAGTTGAGATCTGAATTATTTAAATAAAAGTATCTTAAAATTATAGTATTAGGGATGAGGGTAAAAATTGTTTAGTATTATGAAATTAAATTAAGCATGGATTTGATGGATGAATATAGGGAAAAAGTATAAAAATTAAATGGGGTTGAAATGGGGGTAGGGATGGAATAATTTCTAAGTATTGTAATATGCAATGCACATTGTGAGCAGATATACAAGACAGTACTTAAAGTCCTGTAAAAATGTGTGTATGTGTGTGTGTGTGTTTCTTTTGCCTAGTAGTGGGACACTATAGAAAAAGGGAGAATTTTGAGCGCCTTTTAAATCTTTTTTTTTTTTTTGGGACAAAGTCTTGCTCTGTCGCCCAGGCTGATGTGCAGTGGTGCACTCTTGGTTCACTGCAACCTCCACCTCCCAGGTTCAAGCAGTTCTCGTGCCTTAGCCTCCCGAGTAGCTGGGATTACAGGCATGTGCCGCCATGCCCAGCAAATGTTTGTATTTTTAGTAGGGACAGGGTTTTACCATGTTGGTTAGGCTGGTCTTGAACTCCTGACCTCAAGTGATCTGCCCACCTCAGCCTCCCAAAGTGCTGGGATTACAGGCATAAGCCACTGTGACCAGCCTAAATCTTATTTAATTGTACTCATATTGGTCTTAGTCATTTGTACGACACTACTGTTTAATATTGACAACTTTGAAAGTCACTGAAAAAAATTAAATGGCAATTTAATGTTAAGAGCTGCTTATGGTAATCAAATCCATCAAAGCCCTTCATGAATATATTAAGCACAAACCCACTGAATTACTGTTGCTGAAGACAGCTTGGTATTTTAAAATTGCCTAGTGAGAGTAGATGTACTATAATAATAGGAAGGACTCTGGTTACAGTTTACTATTTTATCTTTACATATAGAAAGAAATCCAGACCTGTTTTTAATTATTTAATGTTCTAGAATCTTTGCCAACCTAGTGGAGGTATTTTTTTTTCCAAGACGGAGTCTTGCTCTGTTGCCCAAGCTAGAGTGCAGTGGCACAGTCTCGGCTCACTGCAAGTGGGAATTTTTTTTCTTTAGCTATAAAATGATTTCTAGAAGTATATTTAGAAAATTATGTTTCATCTAGATTGTTATTTAAATAGCTGCAATAACAAAAATAAAATTCCTGTGACAAACTAATTCATAGGGGCAGTGGTACAAAAATTCAGTAAATAGTTCATATAGAATAAATTATGATTCAGAGGCCAAGTGCGAATCCTCCAAAGTTTAATTAATAAGGCAGCTGCATTCTTCGGTTTCATTCTTCTAGGGGACTGTCTTTTCATTAAATGTTAATAAGGATTTTGTGGGGATCAGTGCTATCCTAAAGAGAGAGCAGGGCACACAGCATAACATATGACCATGAACATCTTGCTTGCTTTACACTGCTAGTCCTGAAACCATTATTTGGAAGACTGATGCAGCCTGCCTTCCCTTATAATGCTTTAAATTCCAAAATACTGTCTCAATTGTCTTTCATCCAAAGTCATAGTGTGCTCAATCCAGGTATTAAACCATTAAATCCAGGTATTAAATCATTAAACATGATTTCTCAAACCAACCTAGATCAAAGTAAAAAGGAAGATAGTTACCCATCCACTCTCTCTCTGATTGGTAAAATTTCAAGTAGTGCAGGAAGGGTCATCTTTAGCAGTAGGGTGGATTGGGGAAAATTAAGTTGTATCAGTGACCCTGCATTTTTCCCCTTAGGAAAGCTCGAGGACAACTTTCCCTGACTCTGTGATGGACCAAGAATAAAAATGAGATATTTAGGATCACTCAATTGGGCCTCTGAGGTAGAAAGTAGAGATTTTGGTGATAAGAATTAAAGGGAGAGAATCAAAAGTTTTTGTCTTTTAAAGTACCTGCTCACAGTTCAAGGTAATTTCATCAAACCATCGAGGAGTAGTAAAACAATTCACATGAAGAAAAGGGATTCTGCATTAAATTTTAGGTAGTGATGAAGAACGAGAATTTTCTTGGCATGTTCCTAGTGCACATACACCTTGGGGACTAAGCCTGAAATAGAAGGCAAGAATGGGATTTGGAGCCGGGCGCGGTGGCTCAAGCCTATAATCCCAGCACTTTGGGAGGCCAAGACGGGCGGATCACGAGGTCAGGAGATCGAGACCATCCTGGCTAACACGGTGAAACCCCGTCTCTACTAAAAAAAATACAAAAAACTAGCCGGGCGAGGTGGCGGGCGCCTGTAGTCCCAGCTACTCAGGAGGCTGAGGCAGGAGAATGGCGTAAACCCGGGAGGTGGAGCTTGCCAGAGAGCCGAGATCTGGCCACTGCACTCCAGCTTGGGCCACAGGGCGTGACTCCGTCTCAAAAAAAAAAAAAAAACAGAAAAACAAAGAATGGGATTTGGACCCATCTCTTCTCTGGAGATCCAGATAGAATATAGCAGCAGCCTATAAATTAAGACCAAGAGTAAGGCAGAGCCAGAGTCCAAGAAGCCTAGATGTAATCAAGACAAATACGTCTCTTTATTAAAAATAAACACAGTAAGGACTTGGTCTCCAAACCGGGCAGGAGAAACTCAGTTACTAGAGCTAGGATATAAGATCAGAGCCAGATTATCATGAAAGCTGAGCCTTCTGATGGTTAGGTTCCTGAGCACTGAGAATCTTAGATAAAAGAAATCAATTCAGTTAAAGGGAGAAGAGGGCTGCTACCTGCACAGGGAACCAGGTAGCCTCTGACAAGTCTGGAATGGGATGGATAATTCTCTCACCTTATTCCTAATTTGTAGAACCCTAAAGACATACAGCATTATGTTAATTATTCAACTCTAGTTCATATTAAATTGCTTGTTCTTAAAATGATTGACCAGGGCAGCAAAGTGCCTGAGTACAGTCATGTGCCACATAATGATGCTGGTCGATGGACCACGTATATGACAATGGTCCCATAAGATTATAAAACTGTATTTCGACTGTACCTTTTCTATGTTTAGATACACAAATACTTACCATTATGTTACAATGCCCGTAGTATTCAGTACATTAACATGGTATGCAGGTTTATAGCAGACGAGCAATAAGCTATACCATCTAGCTAGGTGTGTAGTAGGCTATAGATCTAGGTTTGTGTAAATACACTTTATGATGGGCCGGGTGCGGTGGCTCAAGCCTGTAACCCCAGCACTTTGGGAGGCTAAGACAGGCAAATCACGAGGTCAGGAGATGGAGACCATCCTGGCTAACATGGTGAAACCCCATCTCTACTAAAAAAAAATACAAAAACTAGCCGGGCGAGGTGGCGGACGCCTGTAGTCCCAGCTACCCAGGAGGCTGAGGCAGGAGAATGGCGTAAACCCAGGAGGGGGAGCTTGCAGTGAGCTGAGATCTGGCCACTGCACTCCAGCCTAGGTGACAGAGCAAGACTCCGTCTCAAAAAATATATATATATAAACTCTATGATGACAGACATACACAATGACAAAAATCACCTAATGATGCATTTCTCAGAATGTGTCCCTGTTGTTAAGTGATGCATGACTGTGTATGTTTGTGTGTATGTGAATGAGATGGACAGCAAATCTTGCTAACTTAGTAAATTTTACAAATAAGATTAATAACAATTATGAACTAAAAACTCAAATTGTGAACTGCATCTATCAGTACCTTTGGTTTTGGTTGGGTTCTATGTCACATCTTTTCAGAGTAAATGACTTCATATGAATTCCAGTGAGAATATTTTTTCTTGTTGACTGCCACACAATGATAAACTTATACCAACTAACCATGGAAGTTTCAAATGAAAACAAGGATAATAACTTAGAAAATGAAAACAAGTCTTTATTTGTAAAAATTCTTAAAAGAGCCCTTACAAGATAACTTGAGAGCCAATAGGTTTTACACTTTGTTTAGATGGATTAGACTGCAAAATAAATGCAACTTCAATTGCTTAATTTATTTTATTAGTTTATTTATTTATTTTTGAGATGGAGTCTTACTCTGTCACCCAGGCTGGAGTGCAGTGGCACGATCTCAGCTCACTGCAACCTCCGCCTCCTAGGTTCAAGCAATTCTCCTATCTCAGCCTCCTGTGTAGCTGGGACTACAGTTGCATGCCACCATGCCCGGCTAATTTTTGTATTTTTAATAGATACGGGGTTTCAGCATATTGGTCAGACTGGTCTCAAACTCAGCCTCAGGTGATCCACCCACCTCAGGTTCCCAAAGTGCTGAGATTACAGCTGTGAGCCACTGTGCCCAGCCCAGTTGCTTCATTTGTTTAGTTCACATTTTACTTATGATAGTATAATGGCTGTCGACCTAAATTTACTAGAATCCTTTTTCTGCAGGTTCTGGTTAGGCTAGGCCACAAAATGTATTCTTTTGTAAGAAGATTTGGAGAGCAGAAATGAAGTAGCAGTCATTTTGTAGTTCACACATATTGTTGCTTACTGTTTTGCTCACTTCATTGGTGTAAGTCAGCAGCTGAGCCTGCAACTGCTTCATTTTCTATTGGATCCTCCTTCTACTTCTCTGACTGTTGGTCAAGTGTGTGCATTTAGGTCTTTAATGAGGGACTCTGGCTTCTGAAGGACATCCATACCATCAAGTGAGAGCTAACTTGGGTTTCAGGTTGTGCTCATGAACTATGGCTTATTCTTCTGGTTACCAGCTTGTCATGAAGTTCTTCCATCTTCCCTTTCTGATTCCCTGCTCTGTGGACTTTGAGCTCGAGCATCAGATGTAAAGATAACTGCCTTATATAAAGAGACAGTTTAACCAGCTTTTACAATTGGGAAAGGTTTAATCTTTGTAACAAATTGTCATATATTATATCTCTTTCCATCTCTCTAGCTTCATTCTAGTAGTTTTGATTTTCTTCTTGAACTCTGACTGATAGAGAATTGGGACAGTGACAGTACAAAATGAAAACAGATCTTTTGACCCCCCACCCCCCACCTCAGTTGTATTGTCAGGAAGCAGGTTGAAAAAATTATACAACCGTTCATGGAAAAAGACGGGTGGCTCAGAAGGAATAACGAAGAGCCAAGGATAAGTTATTTCCAGGTGGGAATAGAACTGTGTCCTAATCAAATAATTTGCCACATTTTCCTGGTTGGGCTTCAGAATTGCTTTGGACCAGTGATCTTTGTTTACTTCCTGTTCTCCCCACCCTTTGAATAGGAATGTCTGTGGTGGTTATCCTATGAGTGTCTCCTCTTGTATGTTGAATATGTGGGGACAAGATAACTTGTCTTCGTACTACATAGAGCTTTAGTTTGAGATATCTGTACTTAAAGAGCTGTGTGTGTGTATATATACATATATATATATATATATTTTTTTTTTTTGAGATGGAGTTTTGCTCTTGTTGCCCAGGCTGGAGTACAATGGCACGATCTAGGCTCACCACAACCTCCGGCTCCCAGGTTCAAGCAATTCTCCTGCCTCAGCCTCCTGATTAGGTGGGATTACAGGCACGCACCACCACGCCTGGCTAATTTTTTGCATTTTTAATAGAGACGAGGTTTCTCCATGTTGGTCAGGCTGGTCTCGAACTCCCAACCTCAGGTAATCCACCTGCCTCGGCTTCCCAAAGTGCTGGGATTACAGGCATGAGCCACTGCGCCAGCCTCAAAGAGCTGTATTTAAGGAATTAAATCAGAGGAGCACCATCCACACCTGAGCTTCATTTAAATGATGAGATTCTGGACTTTGAGCCTATGTGACAATGAGATGAGACTTTGCAAGTGGCTTTGGGAGGGGATCAGTGTATTTTTGCATGTGGGAGGGATGTGAACCATTGGGCATCAGAGGGACAACTATGATAGCCAGCTTCCAGTGTGGCCCCCAATGATCTCTACCTCCGGTATTCACAGCCTTCTGTAGTCCCTTCCCCCTTTCCAGCAGGCTTGGTCTGTGTTACCAATTAAATATGGTAGCAGTAAAGTGATGTCACTTTTGAGATTAAGTCATAAAGATATTGCAGCTTCTGTCTTGGTTACTCTGTCTTGTGGATTAATTGCTTTGGGAAGCCAGCTGTCATATCATGAGGATACTCATGCAGCCTTATGGAGAAGTCCATGTTGTGAACAAGTGAGGCTTTTTTTCTAACAGACAAAGAGGAATGGAGGACTCTAGTCAGCAGTCCTGTAGATGAGTCATCATCAAAGCAGATTCTCTAGCCATGGTGAAGTCTTCAGGTGACTGCAGTTCTCATGAGAGACTCTGAGCCAGAGTCATCTAGCTAAGTCGCTTGTGGATTCCTAACCACCAGAAACTGTGAGATACTGTTTGTTTTAAGCTACTTAATTTTGTTATGCAGCAATAGATAGCTAATATAATGCCTAAGTATAAATATAATCTTTCTTCCACATGTCTATGAAAGCCAAATAAAAATGAAGATAAGAGAGGCTGTGTTGTGGGAAGTCAGGGACCCCAAACGAAGGGACTGGCTGAAGCCACCGCAGAAGAAAATAAATTGCGAAGATTTCATGGACATTTATTAGTTCCCCAAATTAATACTTTTATAATTCCTTACACCTGTCTTTACTGCAATCTCTGAACACAAATTGTGAAGATTTCATGGACACTTATCACTTCCCCAATCAATACTGTTGTCATTTCCTATGCCTGTCTTTACTTTAATCTCTTAATCCCATCATCTTCTTCTTAAGCTGAGGAGGATGAATGTCGCCTCAGGACCCTGTGTTGATTGTGTTAACTGCACAAATTGTTTGAAGAGCACATGCTCTTGTTTGAACAATATGAAATCTGGGCATCTTGAAAAAAGAACAGGATAACAGCGATGTTCAGGGAACAAGGGAGGTAACCTTAAACTGACTGCCAGTGAGCCCGAAGGAACAGAGCCATATTTCTCTTCTTTCAAATGCAAATAGGAGAAATATCAAATATCGCTGAATTCTTTTTCTCAGCAAGGAACGTCCCTGAGAAAGAGAATGCGCCCTGAGGGTAGGTCTATAGACGGCACCCTTAAGGCGATCGCCTTTTATGGTCAAACCCAAAGGGCTGAAATAAGCCCCCGTCTCCTGTAGCGCTTCCAGGCTTATTAGGATGAGGTAATTCCCACCTAATAAATTTTGGTTAGACAGGTTGTCCACTCTCAAACCGTGTCTCCTGATAAGATGTTATCGATGACAATGTGTGCCCAAAACTTCATTAGCAATTTTATTTTCGCCCCATCCTGTGGTCCTGTGATCTTGTCCTGCCTCCACTTGCTTTGTGATATTTTATTACCTTGTGAAGTATGTGATCTCTGTGACCCACACCCTATTCGTGCACTCCCTCCCCTTTTGAAAATCGCTAATAAAAACTTGCTGGTTTTACGGCTCAGGAAACATCACGGAACCTGCTGACATGTGATGTTTCCCCTGGGACACCCAGCTTTAAATTTCTCTCTCGTACTCTTTCCCTTTATTTCTCAAACCAGCGGAGATGCCTAGGAAATAGAAAAGAACCTATGTTAACCATGGGCAGCGGGTTCTCCCGAAAAGGCTGAGAAAAGTAAATTGTATTTTGGCCTACTTTCTATTTTTCTTTGGTGCTTATTTAGCTTCTCTTAAACCTAGGCCTGTGGGAAAATACTTATTCAGTGCCCCTAAGCTAATTTTAAAGAACATAAGAAAGGCAGTTAGCTCCAGTTATAGGGATATATACATATATCTTTGAACTGGAGAATCTACTTTTGGTAAGACAAATCATAAGATTTTAGCAGACTCTAGTCTCTCCTTTGCAGAATGGTAGGGAGGCCCCTACCTCTCTTAGGTTGAGATTTAAAGTTACATTTATTATTCTTTTTTTTCAACCTAATATGACTAGTTTAAAGAATGTAAAGTATGATTTGATTTACTTCTTGGTTTTTGTTATGGAAACAAGAGAAATAAGAATGTATTTCTCCTAAATTCTCTTTATTATACTTTCCATCTTATAATCAATTTCAATAACTTTAACAATAAACAGTAAAAATGATAGACTATACAAAGCATTGCCCAAGTGAATCCATCATGGACTTGTGTCTGAGAATGGCTTCCTAAATAGGGGAAATGTGTTTCACACAAAAAGTCCATTTTCTGTTATTGCCTTTTTTTTATTTGGACTATGAGATGCTATATATTTTAAGGTAATCTTAATAGCTTCCTGTCTCTCACTAACAAGAATGACTTGTCATAATGAGCAGTGTAGATTCTGTCCATTTGATCCACTCCAGAAAGCTGTCTGTTTGATACAAGAGCAAATCACCTCAATTCCTTAGTGGAATGACTGGAGTATAAGTGAATAAATGAGACACAGGAATTTTAAAAAAGGTTCAGTTCTATCAGAAGGAAACAGAGGATTGGAACATTTGGAGGCCTGGTTTAATAAAAAATGTGACAAGACAAAGAATTATATGTGATAACTGTAGAGGGAGGAAGAATCCTCCCTAATATAAAATGTCCATGAAATAGTCATTTTCTTCTTTAGGAAGGAAGATAATTTTGTAGCTTAAGAAAAATAGTTCTCAATTCTTTGAAGTTGGAAGACCTATATTGTAAAATGACTATGTATTTACTTTTACCTCCACCAAAAATAATTCAAATTTTCTGTGCTCTTTATAATTCATCACATTTTAAAATCTGGGTAGAAGTTTCAGATTCCATTTTGGGGAATGGGTTTGTTTGTGGGGGTGTCTTTTTTTGTTTTTATTTTTGCATGTTTTACTTCAGCCGTAAAGTTTTTGTCTTTGTTTGTTTGTTTGTTTTGAGAGGCAAGATACAGACTCTAAAGTGCTCTATTTTTTCCTTTTATAACTAGTTTACTTTTGTCTCAGAGAACTACACAAAAATGTCATACTGTATTTGACTTTCCAATTTTTTATTAGACTGAAGTGTTTTTGATGAACTATTAATAAAGTTGTTATTCTGTGTTAGGTTTAGGATTCCATCTGAGGATGAAAGATAAGTTACAACAAATTTTGTGCCCTGTAGTAGCTGGGAAGTAGCAAAGTGATTCTCACCTATGAGGATTTTTTTTTTTTTCCAGTGACAGAGTCTCGCTCTGTTGCCCAGGCTGGAGTGCAGTGGTGTGATCTCAGCTCACTGCAATCTCCGCCTCCCAGGTTCTAGCAATTCTCTTGTCTCAGCCTCCCTAGCAGCTGGGACTATAGGCGCACATTACCACAGCCAGCTAAGTTTTTGTATTTTAGTAGAGACGGGGTTTCACCATGTTGCTCAGGCTGGTCTCAAACTCCTGAGCTCAGGCAATCCACCCACCTCGGCCTCCCAAAGAGCAAGATTACAGGTGTGAGCTACGGCTGAGGACTGTTTAACATGCAGATTCTCAGGTCCCACCCTAATAAGACTGACTCAGAATCTCTGGGGATGGGATTTGAGAATTCACAATGTAATAGGTTCTCTCTGTGATTCTAATGAAAACTAAAGTTTAATTGATCTAGTGAAGGTTGGAGGGCAAAGGAATAAACAATTTACATTGTGACTGGCGCCCAGGCACAACGTAAGATATAACAGTAACTTCTAGGAAAGAGCCACTACCTCTACCAAGGGAAATCTAAGTGAAGACTTAATATAGAAGCTGACATTTGCATGGTTTTGAAAATGTGCCTTGCCAAGCAGAGATGGAGGGTGTGGCAGGGGGCATCTCAATGACTCATGTTGTCATTTCTACTAAGAGAAATACACAGTGTATACTCACTAAATGCTTTGCCTAGGCAGTTTCTGGCTGAAGCCTTCCTCTTCAGCCTCTATTCTGTGTTCTTCAGGGATTTTGATGACTTAATTTTCCTTGATGGTTCTACACCAGGTTTTGAGGGATTTTAATGTTGAGGCACTTGAATGTAATAAATATGTATATATGTACATATATGTAATAAATATATGAGTGTATACACACACACACACACACATACACACACACACACACACAAACAGGCATACCTCACAGATTTTGCAGATTAGGTTCTAGACCAAAGCAATAAAGCAACTATTGCAGTAAAGTAAGTCACACAAATATTTTGATTTCCCAGTGCATATAAGCATTATGTTTACTGTAGTTTATTAAGTATGCAGTAGCATTATGTCTAGATAAATAACTAATGCTGGGCGCGGTGGCTCAAGCCTGTAATCCCAGCACTTTGGGAGGCTGAGACGAGCGGATCACGAGGTCAGGAGATTGAGACCATCTTGGTTAACATGGTGAAACCCCGTCTCTACTAAAAATATACAAAAAAACTAGCTGGGTGTGGTGGTGGGCACCTGTAGTCCCAGCTACTCAGGAGGCTGAGGCAGGAGAATGGCGTGAACCCGGGAGGTGGAACTTGCAGTGAGCTGAGATCCGGCCACTGCACTCCAGCCTGGGTGACACAGCGAGACTCCGTCTCAAAAAAAAAAAAAAAAAAAAGAAAAATAACTAACATACCTTCCTGAAAAATACTTTATTGAAACTGAGAATGTCGGTACATTCCTGTAGTCCCAAGCCACTCAGGAGGCTAAGGTGGGAGGATCCTTTGAGCCCAGGAGTTCCAGGCCAGCCTGGGCAAACATAGGGAGACCTCCATCTGTAAAAAAAAAAGCCCCCAAACTTTATTGCTAAAAAATAATAATGATCATCTGAGTCTTCAGCATGTTATCTTTTTTCTGGTGGAGGGTCTTACCTCAGTGTGCATGGCTGCTGACTGATCAGGGTGGTGATTGCTGAAGGCTGGGAAGGCTGAGGCAATTTCTTGAAATAAAACAAAAATGAAATTTGTCTCCTCGATAGACTCTTCCTTTCATGAAAGATTTCTCTGTGGCATGTGATGTTGTTTGCTAGCATTTTACCCACAGTAGAACTTCTTTCAATACTGGAGTCAATCCTCTCCAACCATGGCTTTATCAACTAAGTTGATGTAGTATTCTAAATCCTTTCTTATTATTCACAGTTAATCTCAGTATTCACACCATCTTGACTGGAGTAGATTTCATCTCAATAAACCACTTTCTTTGCTCATTCATAAGAAGCAACTCCTCATACCTCCAAGTTTTATCATGAGATTGCAGCAGTTCAGTCACATCTGCAGGCTCCACTTCTGAATGTAGTTCTCTTGCTATTTCCACCACATCTGTAATGACCTCCTCCACTGGTCTTGAACCCCTCAAAATCATCCCTGAGGGTTGGAATCAACTTCTTCCAAACTCTTGTTAATGTTGGACTCTTCCCATGAATCATGAATATTCTTAATTGCATCTAGAATGGTGAACCTTTTTCAGAAGCTTTTCAATTTACTTTTCCCAGATATATTAGATAAATGACTATCTATGGCAGCTATAGCTATATATATATATATAATTTTTTTTTTTAAGATAGCATCTCATTTGTGGCCCAAGCTGGAGTTCACTGGCACAGTCATAACTCCCTGTAATCTTGAACTCCTGGGCCCAAGGGATCCTACATCTCCCTTCCTGAGTAGCTAGTACTACAGGCACACACCACCACACCTGGCTAATTATTTTATTTTTTGTAGAGATGGGGTGCCACTATGTTGCCCAGGCTGGTCTTGAACTCTTGGCCTCAAGTGATCCTCCTGCCTCAGCCTCCCAAAGTGCTGGGATTACAGGTGTGACCCACCATGGCCAGCCATGAAATATATTTTGAAAATAAGACTTGAAAGTTGAAACTACTCCTTGATCCATGGGCAGCAGAATGGATGTTGTACTAACAGATATGAAAACATTAATCTTCTTATATATTTCCATCAGAGCTCTTAGGTGACCAGGTGCACTGTCAATAAGCAGCAATATTTTGAAAGGCATCTTTTTTTCTGAGCAGTAGATCTCAACAGTGGGCTTAAAATTCTCAGCAAATCATTCTATAAACAGATGTACTGTCGTCCAGGCTTTGTCCTTCCACTTATAGAGCACAGGCAGAGTAGATTTATCATAATCCTTAAGGGCCCTAGGATTTTCAGAACAGTAAATGAGCATTGGCTTCAACTTAAGTCAGCAGCTGAAATAGTTCCTAACAAGAGACTCAGCCTCTCCTTTGAAGCTTTGAAGCCAGGCATTGACTTCTACTTTCTAGCTACAAAAGTCCTAGATGGCATTGTTTTCCAATAAGTGTTGTTTCATCTACATTGAAACTCTTTGTTTAGTATAGCCACCTTCATCAGATATCTTAGATAGATTTTTTTGTTTTTTTTTGAGATGGAGTCTCACTCTGTTGCCCAGGCTGGAGTACAGTGGTGCTATCTCGGCTCAGTGCAAGCTCTGCCTCCCGGATTCACGCCATTCTCCTGCCTCAGCCTCCCGAGTAGCTGGGACTACAAGCGCCAGCCACGGCTGGCCACCACGCCCGGCTAAATTTTTTGTTTGTATTTTTTTTTAGTAGAGACAGGGTTTCACCATGTTAGCCAGGATGGTCTCTATCTCCTGACCTCGTGATCCGCCCGCCTCATCCTCAAAGTGCTGGGATTACAGGCATGAGCCACCACGCCTGGCCTTAGCTAGATCTTTTTGATAACTTGCTGCAGCTTCTTCACCAGCATTCGCTGCTTCACCTTACACTTTTATGTTCTGGAGATGGCTTCTTTCCTTAAACATCATGAACCAACCTCTGCTAACTTCCAACTTTTCTTCTGCAGCTTCCTTACCTCTCAGCGTTTGTAGACTTGAAGAGAGTTAGGGCCTTGCACTTGATTAGGCTTTGGCTTAAGGGAATGTTATGTTTGGTTTGATCTTCCATCCAGAACATGAAAACGTTCTTTACCAGCAATAAGTCTCCTTCGCTTTCTTATCATTCGCATGTTCACTGGAGTAGCATTTTTAGTTTCCTTCGAGGACTTTTCCTTTGCATTCACTACCTGGCTGTTTGGTGCAAGAGCCCTAGCTTTTGGTCTGTCTCGGCTTTCAATATGCCTTCCTCACTAAGCTTAAACATTTCTTGCTTTTTGATTTAAAGTGAGAGACATGTGATCCGTTTACTGGAACACTCAGAGGCCATTGTAGGGTTATTCATTGGCTTAATGTCAATATTGTTGTGTCTCAAGTAATGGGGAGGCCCAAGAGAGGGAGAGATATGGGGGAAGGTATGGTTGGTAGAGCAGTCAGAATGCACACATTTATGGATTACAGTCGCTGTCTTATATGGGTGCTGTTTGTGCTGCCCCAAAGTAATTATAATAGTAACTTCAAAGATCACTATAACATACATAATAATAATAATGAAAAAGTTTGAAATATTGTGAGAATCACCAAAATGTGACATAGACATGAAGTGAGCACATGCTTTTGGAAAAATTGCGCCCATAGATTTGGTTGATGCAGGGTTGCCACAAACCTTCAATTTGTTAAAAAATGTAATATCTGGGAAGCACAAAGATGTATGCCTGTTAAAGGTTTTAAAGAAGCCATTTTTTTTTTTTAGAGAAAACTTTTAAGAAGCTTTACAGATAACAGACAATAAGTATTTGTTGACTAAATGGTCAAGTTGGAGTGAGCAGATTTTATAATTTTATTCTACTAATCACCACCAGCAATTTTATTTTTGATGCTTGTAGATGGACAGTGGTGCCTATGTCTATTAGGCCTTCTGATTTTTTGTTTTGTTTTGTTTTTTCCTGCCAAAGGACAGTGCTTAGAACTTTCCATTCTTCCTTATAGTGGGGAAAATCTGTCACCCCAAGGATATGAATTAGGTAGAGAAGTAATGTAAGAGTCAATCACAACGCGCGCTGCGGGGCGGCTCCAGACTGGCTTCTCCGAGACGACTGGCGGAAGATGAGACTTCCTTACCTCCGTTCAATCGGACAAAGAAGGCCATAATAGTTTTGGACAATAGAAAATTCCTTGTGGGTTAAACTGCGGTGGGACTGACTGTTACGCAGAAGACGTAATCGGAAAACTTCCATACACTGTGTGTCACGGATACATTATTTTCTGGAATCCTGGAGAAACGATCAGCAGTTGTGGTGGCACCAGTACCAAAAATGGCTGTAAGGCGCTTCGGCCGCTGGATCAGGTGACGCAGCCTCAGTCCGCCCACTTCCCACCAGTGGCTCCTCCTCCTGCTTCCCGGCGTAGCGGTGGGCGTGGCTTGCCCAGAGGCTCTTTCTTCTGGGGCCGGGAAAACCGAGGAATACACATGCGCAGTTGGACCCCTCAGGCCCTTAGTGTCCCTTCCTACCCATCTCCCCGCCCCGACCCTCTGGGCGGGGCTGGGCCGATAGTCCAGCTGCTGCTTGCTGGAGATTCAGTGACTTCCTTATTGTGAGTGCTGGCCCGCCAGTGTCCCGACTCGTAACCCCGCTGTTTTTATCCGGGCCGCTAGCCTGAGTCTAGGTCGCAGCCGCAGCCCCAACCCGTCGGTCACCTTTTCAGCGCAGGTTCTGTCCCCGCACGCCCTGCGCTCCCTAACATGCCCAACCCCAGCAGCACCTCCTCTCCATACCCCCTCCCTGAGGAAATTAGGAACCTGTTGGCAGGTAAAGAGCGGGAAGGCGGCGGTAATGCTGTTGGGGCGGGGGCGAGGGAACGGTAAGCTGGTGGGGACAGAAGCACTCAGAGCCCTTATCCTCCATCCCCACGCTCCCTACGTCTTCTAGCCAGTGGGGTCGGCACAGGGAGGAGAGAAGAAGGGTTGTTTCGTCTCAGAAAGGGAGTGGGCGTGTGTGTTGAAATTTGGTGCGGGGATGGTGGCGAAGCCCTTTTTGGTGGTCTACACAAATGGGATCAGGACGTTTCTATATGCATTGTGAAGACTGTGTGTGTGTGTGTGTGTGTGTGAGTGACAGAGGAGGGCGGGGGAGGAAGAGTGGTAGAGGGAGAGAATGATAATGAATGCTGCGTGAGCGGGCAGAAGGGAGCAGAAGTCAAAGAAGTAGTTCTTGGGTGGTCTGGCCAATGGAGGTAGAGGATGTAGAGATGCAAAGAGATTCAAAGAGATGTCAGAGCCACAGGTGTTAGGGGTTATGGGGTGAAAGAGTTTATCATTTCTAAAACTCCTATTTTTCTTAAACATTCAGCTCGCTCACGTTTACAACTTTTGAAGAAGGTCTGGTTCTCAAATGGCCACTTGTCCCCAGCCTCAGTAATATATTAAAGCAAAAAAGGAAGGATATGTTAAAGTTCTACTTCCTGTGTGACACGATGAAAGTACTTCATGTTTGCACCCTTCTCTTCCCTTTTTCAGTTTTACATTACCATTTATAGGAACTTGTTTTAGGAGCTAAAAACGTGATTCTTCAGTAGCATTATGAATCCACTACTAGTTCATTAATTTTCTGGATATGGAGGTGTGTATGTTCACTAAGAACCAATAAAAATGTATATTTCTGTACAAGTTAGAAAATATATCTTTTCAAGGTAGCACAAATCTTGCCTATCTTAATGTTCTGGAATTTCAGCCATCATTTATTTTGTCTTGTGTACGTCAGAATTCTGGAAACTGAATTTCGATTTTTAGTTTTAGATTCTATAAAATATTTATCTTTCAGTATTGTTCATGAATAACTAGATTACAGATTGCTTATTATAACTCTTAAAAAGCAACATCATCTAAAATGTGACATTTGAAATAGTAAGTTACTCCTATAGCAATGTGAGTCCAAATCTCCTAATATGCTGTTATTCAATTTTGGTGCTTGGCATTATCAATATGGTAGGGAAATGAAAACTAAGTGTATGAATGTAGACTTATGTTTGTATGATTATGGTACAGTATGTTGAATGCATTTGTGGTGGGATAGCCTTTCACTCTAAGAAATGCTTGTTGTCATTAAAGGGTACCACTAAGGGAAATAGTTAAAGAAGTCTAAAGACTGACTTCAGGCAGCTTTATTACATCTACATGACTACTGATTTTGTTTTACTACACTTAACATTTTTTGTTGTTGCAATGCTGGAATTACTTATTTAGAATATTATTGTAATAACCAGTGCAGAAAACCGTTTATCATTATTCCAAAAATAGATAAAACCATTTTCAGGATATTCTATGTCTGTATTTTTGAATTTAAGAACTAACATATAGACCTCTAGGTGCATGTTTTAAAGCTTGGCAACTCCCATAGTACAGTTTGTTATTTGGATCCATAATCATACATCACAGATAATATGATATGTAGGTCATGAGAACCTTTATTCTCTTATCCCCATAGATCACAAGTATTTCATGTGGCCCTTATTTGTGTAATTTAACTAAAAACTCAAAATTACATATTTAAATTATCTGCCAATGCTAATTTCCGATATATTTCTGCCTTCTCTCTTTAGTCAGGTAATACACTAGCATAACGTCCGAAATTATTTTAAGGTCATTTTATTGACATTTTCACTATTTTATATTATTAAAGCAAATCATATATTAAAACACATGAAGTATTAAAAACAAATATTACAATTAAAACTTTTGGAATTAGAAACTTGAATTACACTTTATTTTCAGAGGATATTTTCAAGAAGTATGGAAGTGAGTTGGGGCGTATTTATATTTAAAGAAATTTAACAAATCAGTGTTTTTTGGGTTTTTAAAAAACTTATTTGGAAAATTGTTAACATTTTATGTTTGACTGTAATTAAAATCTTTTTTGAGGTAGAGAAGGCTTCAAGAATAGATGCTGTCAGCAGTTATTTCACGTATTTCATCTAAAAATATTGTTGGCCTTGTACATGATTCTTTTCATAATTCAAGTTTATTGGGTAAGAGTATATGACTAGATTTAGAGTAACTAACATTATAGAAGTATTTATATTGGTTTGAATATTAGAGATATTGCTGGCTTATTTGGCATATTTCTTTGAAACTAAGGAGATATTGGTAATGGTGTTGTAGTTAACAGTTGAGTGCTCTTAGAATGCATGGTACTATGCTAGAATTCCAAGGTAGAGAAGATAAGGAACTAAACTTTTCAGGGGTTTAAAGTCCTTTGTTTTCAGAAAGAAGAATATAAAATCAAAAGATAATGACTGTTAAAATAATGTTGTTTAGATGTATCTGTTTGTGTTCCATATGCCTATTATCTAAATCATTATATGTCATATGTATTGTTTGAAATTTCACCTGCTTAAAAGGGAAGGTACTCAAGTGTATTCTTATTTATTATTTTTCTTTCTTTTTATTTTTCTGTCTGATTATGGCAGTTCTATGCTATACTTTCAACATTTGTTCCCTCTCCCTTCCTTCCCCTATAAAAAACATTCCATAGAAATGTAAAAAAAAAAAAAAAAAGGTTGTTATTGTTAACTCACATGTGTTGTGTAAAGATACCATTGAAAAAGTGGCTAGTTTGATTTTTAGTTATATTTTCTGTGGAGTCAGTCTTGAAGACCTATGCTTTTTATAAAATGTTGATTATTCTTCTAGTTATATGAACAGAACAGGACTTACAGAATTTCGTTGTTGAAAGCAAATTTTGAGCTACCATATGCATTACAGGCAACCTTTGATTTTTTTCTTTTCTACAACAATGGAAGAACAGGTTTAGCCTGGATAATTGAAATCAAAGGACAATCCCAAATCTTGTCCATTTAATCTTCTCTCACATCCAAATATTTTGACTAGGACTAGCAGCAAGAATAATCTTGATTTATGTGATTTTTTTTTTTCTCTAGGCAGGCAAGAAAGTAAGAGGAACTAGAACCACTTCCCTCCAGCCTCCTTTATTTGTTTAATCACCCTTTAAATAATGGTTTTTTAGTGGCTTGCAATCAGATATTCTCATTCATCCTCATTCATTTGTTTTAGGACAACAAATTTTAAAAGGAAAGCTCTAAGAAGATGTTATTTTCTGTTTACTAAATTAGCAAATGAAACCATTGTTAAAAGAAGAAAATAGTGATTGTTAGTGCTCTGAAAAATGAAACCAAACCAAACAAACAATAAATAAAGTGGTTATATAGTTTCTGAAAAGTGATCTTGAGGTTTTGTTCACATGGCAGTCTTGATTAGAAATACCACATTTTCCCTACTGGGAATTTTTAGAACATGAAAAATGTTTTTCCCACACACTATGTGTGAAGATAATCAGTATGTTTAGGGGACATTGATTATCTTCACACATTGATTATAATGTATGAATTTTTTTCACACAATATTATTTAGGGTATATAATCAGTCCCCTAAAGGGATTCCTGTAGGGGCACTAGGTGAAGATTGCAATTTATTTGAAATAGAGGCAGAATTTTTTCAATGCTGAGTATATTACGGTTTGATTTCCACCTTTCCAAAGTTCCATTTATAATTTGGTCAACATTTTGGTTTTATTTTTCCTATGAGAATTATTTATGGTGTATCTAGTGTCTCATAACTTCCTTCTGGGACATTGGCTGAGTATGTAAAGGGAAGAGTGCCACCTACTGAGTCACCAGTAGTCACCTACCTCCTTAGCACCTGGATTTTCCTGTGGAGCAAGAACAAGCCTGCCCCATCTGGGCAGCAATCACTAAAGAGCATAGAGTTGATACGAGAACATTTAATCTCAAGATGAAATCTATTGTACCTCCAAAATACTCTTTTCTGGAAATAGGAATATATGTAAATTAAGGGACTAGAGGTTTATAGAGATTTTTTGTATGGGTTAAATAATATAGATGAATTAAGATGTGGTGTTAGGAAAGTTATTTGCCTATTTTAAGTATATAATGTCCTACTTTGTCTTGGGAGGAGATCTTTTGGCATGGCTGTCCATTGAAAGTGTTTTCATCTCATTGCTATATAAGGCTCTTGATATTATGTACAGTTTTTATAGCTACCCAATCCAAATTATCATTGGTTTTCTTAAAAAATAAGAATCTAAACATATTAAAAAGTTAGCATTATATGAAAAATTTGCAAATGGGCTTATTGCTCCTGTTACCAGCGTTTAAAGTATTACTAGAAAGAAGGTAGACACAGCAGTGTAGGAAAAGCTGCTGGTGATTTGAAATACAGTTTAGTTGTCTCTCATAAATTTCAGATTAAGTGTCATATATGGGTGATAAAAGTGGCATAGGCTAGATTTTATATACTCATTATTCACTTAGTTTGTCTTTTTCAATTAAAGCTAAGTCTATCTTTTTCATTCCACTGAGTATACATTTCTTTTTCAATCACATTCTGAACACATTACAATAGATGCTGCCTAAAAGTGAATATGGTGTAAATCTCAGACTAATGTGTTATTCACTGTGGCTTCTTTGAAAATGTGTGGTAAAAAGATTTTGATTATTGTAAGGTGCTATTTATCGAGTCATCTTTTAGCGGTTGAAAGATGTTCAACCCTACGTTTAAACAGCCCAGCTTTCTATCAAAATATATCATTTAGCTTCCCAAAGTCAATTTTGGAAATTTTGTCCAATGATTGGATTGTAAGACTCTGGTATGTTTTACCCACTGTACCATGAGAGCTCTTGTGCCAGTTCATGTCACCTTTTCCATGTTTGAAAAGTCCACAGTTCATCTGCAACCTGTAAAAGCACGTGCTGAGTAATCAGGGAAGGACATCAGTTAGAACAATCAATAACTTTTCAATTAGCCATATTCCAACTTTGGGCATTTGGCTCCATTGATTTGCATGTGCCCAGTTTAATTGATTTTTATGTTTTCATCATTAGTCGTTTGGTCAGAGCCATAACCTGGTTTAACAGAGAAGAGCTTGTCTTTTTTTTTTTTTTCCTAACGGCAGCTTAGATTCTAGGCTAGGATCCCTATCATATTAAGTTTGGTGACAGCACATCTCAGTGAAAGCAGAGAGAAATCTGGCCCAATTCACAATGTAGAGAGAGATGTGGAATTAAGTTAGTAAGGCCATTGGGGGTGCTGTGTGATTGGTTTTACCTTTATTTTATTGATCTGCGGCTGAGCATATGGTGGTAGATTCAGCTCAATTCTTGCTCCCTCCCCCATACAATTCAGGCCATCATGGAGGCTGAGTGTGTTTATATGCATGTGCCAGGAGGTATTGGGTGATTGGAGGATTAGGCAGGAAGAAGAGGTGTTACCTTTGTGACTTGTTTTTAACCTCCAGTCTGCAAGCCATATTCTAGGCTGTTTGATAGCCAGGGGTGGTGAGGACAAGTGGCCAAACTGCTTTTCAAGAGTGGGAACCTGTGCTAGATACTATATCCAGAAGCTGAGAGTTATTTTATCATTTGCAAAAAAACGTAAACTGTTCTGACCTAGTGTAGTTCCACCTTTTCGTTATGTGATCTGTGTAGAAGTTGGTAGAAAGCAGTTAGTGTGTATGTTAGATACTTGTCCCAACCACTGGCGACTCTAGGGAAAGGTGGGGTGACTGTTTTTTAGGAGGTCTATATGTTAAAAGGGGGAAAAAGGAAAATTGGAGTACTATTTAGTGATTTGGTGTGTTTGCCTCTTAGGGGTCTCCATGGCAATTGAGAGATTTCTAACTTAAACTGCTTAAGATTGCTGAGCCAGTATACGTCATCTTTTAATTTTGTTTTCAGACCTTGACATTTATCGACAGAGCAGTTGTAAATCTGATATTTTCAGAGGCCTTCTCCCCCAGATCCTTACAGCTGTACCATGAGATAAGGTTTACTCTTGACAATGTTAAGGTGTAATAGTAACTAAAATCCCATCACATTTACTTTCACCGTAACTTTTTCCTGCTGATGACTTGGGCTGGGGTGGAGGCTGATGGAGATAGGGGTAATTCTGGGGTTAAATGCAAGCAGTGCAGACCCTGCAATCTATTTGGCTGCTGGCCCGGAGGCAGGAGGTGGGGGTTGGTGGGGGTAGTTAGACCTGGTAGTTAAACCCTTTCCCGTGGGCGCAGAGTGGGCCTCCCACGCTTCTCTCCTGTGGCCAGTATGCGTGAGAGTGTGAGTTGAGCCCCTCCCTCTGAGGAAGAATTCTAAAAACCGGGCTAAGAGTCGAGCGAGGGAGGCTGACCTTTTCTTGTAATTAAATTACTTCATTTCCCTGAATTACGGGCAGTCAGGAATGGTGAAATCTACATATTAACCGAGGAACACGACCCTCAAAGGAAGGTAGAAGAGGGCTAACGCTCTTGTTAGTTTACTGTGCTTGCTAGTTTACCGTTTGCAGGGCTATTTAGAGCACAATAAAAAGCTTCAAATCTCTTCTCCAACCAGCCAGAGGAGCACTTGATTCGCCCAAGACTTTTATTGCTCGCTTTTGAAATATTACCCTGGCTCTGAGCTGCAAAGCCACAGATCCAGCCCCATTTGTCTGGCGAGGGCGCTGCCCCAGACCTGGCTCTCCATGCTCACAGCTCTGCCTGAGAGAAACCCTGGGGTTTAGATGTGCGTGTCACCGACAGCAGAGCTGGAGCATCTCGCAGCCCTGCAACTTCTTTGCGGCGCTTGGTCTGTCTTTGCGTTGCGACATCAGGATCGGTGTGTTGTTCAGACACCAGCCGAAGGCCACCGGCATGTCCAGGAGTCTCCTGTGCCTGGAAGAGGCTGGTTTCATTCGATTCTAAAAGAAACGGGTAAAGTGTAGATTTTAAGAAATAACCTAGGTTTCAAAAGCTTAAAAACCAACCAAGTCTGTGGGCAGTCAACAAACTAAAATTATTTCAGGAACTGCTTCCAGTTTAAAGTTTTTTTTTTTTTTTTTTTTTCTTTTTAGCAGAGCAGTTTCTACCCTCTCCACATCACCTTTGAGAAATAATCACGAAAAAGTCACTGTTTATTAAATAATTTTAGTTGCTTTAAACCTTTTCTGGGAAAAGCTTAGGAATAAGTATGTTAAAAAAGGCTACTCTTTAAAAAAAAAAAAAAAAAAAGCCCATACCCAATCTCTGAATTTCTGCCATCCTTGAAAATTACTGATTCTTCCTGCAGTTGCACACCCTTTCAAAAAAAATACTTTGTCATGAAATAGTAACATAGATCAGTATTTTAAAACATGTTTGGGGGCGTTAGAAAGCACTATGTAGAGTATTTATTGCATCCTTTTTTTCTGAGTTTTTATAAAACTGAAATGACCTTTTAAAGAAAAAACTCTTGGGGGCAATTTATTGTTATTACTTCCAGAGATAGAAAATAGATTGTTTGTTTAAACTTGGATTGTATAATGAAAATGTAAAATAGGCAATTAAATACTCATTGAAGAAGGAATCAAAGGCAAACATTGAGTGAAAATAACACTAAGCAGACTATTCCCCAGTCATTGGGCCAGTGATTCTTCCTATTGAGTCTGGTTGGAAGAAGAATCAGCAATAGGGATGTTGCTTTTTCCCTTATTCCACTTTCTTGCAAAAGTTACTGTAATGATCTCAGGGGAGCCAGTGATCTTTCCATTTCAGCTAATGTCTAAATGTCCAAAGGTTGCTTGCTCTTCTGGGTACAAAATTTAAAGCGTTTAGAGCAGCATGCTTCTTTGTAAGTTTTGTTATTTTGAATTCACTTTAGAAGTCTGTGTCTAATTTGCACTGGTACTAGATTATGTCTCTATGTCCCCCTCATCAAAATATAACTCAAAGAGAAGCTGTAACATTTGCTTTCATTTCATTTTGATACTTATTTTTTTTAACACATTAGTTGTTAATATAACTCAAGGAAAGGGAAGCTGTGACATTTGCTTTCATTTCATTTTGATACTTATTTTTAACACATTAGTTGTTAATAGACTTCAAACCATAAGCTATTTTTTAAAATTATTACAGTATTCTTAATTCTTTTACTTGTCGTATTGACTTAGTGAAAAATTACCTTTACACATTTGTTATGAATATAGAAGTTTAATCAGCTTTCCTCATTGGATCAAGATACTTTTGTAATCAAGAATTACAAACATTCTATCCCATATACTAGGTTTTAAATGGTTAATTGTAAGTACAGTTGAGAGATTGTTTACTATACTACTTTGAATTATTTATATGTAATATTGTTATGTTTTGATGCCATACAAAGTAGTTAAGGAAAAAGAAAGTAAAACATATATCCGTTCCATATGAAATAATCAATGATTTATAGCCATGCCTACTTAAACACCTTTTAATGATATCCTCCATATTAGATATTTCAAAATGAGCTATGAAATTCTGAAAATAAAATTAAAATTGCACAGTATTTCATGAATAAGAAGAATGGAACTAGTATAAAAATTAAACCTGTAGTATAAAAAAAAAATTTTACACTAGAGAGAACCAGACAACACCATAATTTAGAAGTTTACTAAAATTAAAAAAACAGAGGCTATGAGGGAATGTTATATGAAGCCATAGAAATCTTATTTCTTGGTAACTATATTTTTATATAGTGCAATAATTTATGTTTGTACTTCTTCCTTAAGAAATATTTCAGGTGGTAAACCACGGCAAGAAGCAAGAGCTCACAAAACTACTCAGCTGGTTATCTTTTTTATTTGAGGGTAGTCAGAATGAGTGGGTAGGTAGGAAGGAGGAGGGCTTGATTTGGGAATCTTGGCTAGAAAATTGGATTTTCTTTTTCCTTTAAAGCATTACATGTTGGATATACCTGAAAATTGATTATTCTAGGGAAAACAGACCCTTGCCAGAGATATTAGCTTATATTGACATAATATATGAATGACGTTTTCACACAGGAACTTACAAAATACTAGAAAATGATATTAACACATGCGTAAAAACTTGGTGCTTGCTTCCATATAAAAGAATTGGCACCATAGTTTATTAAAACTTGTGTGCTTCTTTCTTGTTTAATGATGCCAAACATCCAAATAGTATTTGCTGTGGTAAGCATAAATACAACATACAAATTTTATTAGCTAAGTGGTGATCAGATTTGTTCAACTTAGTATTTGAAACATACTTAAACTGTTACGCTTTGGAATGATAAATATAACAAATTGTACAGGTATTAACACTTATGTGTAGAAACAATCATTGTCCTGTTTATCTTCACAAAACCTTTATTTCTTATAATTTGTATCCTGTTTCTTATATTGCGTGGTTTAGATGTTGAAACATTTGTAGCAGACATACTGAAAGGAGAAAATTTATCCAAGAAAGCAAAGGAAAAGAGAGAATCCCTTATTAAGAAGATAAAAGATGTAAAGTCTATGTAAGTCACTTACCTTTTCTTTACTGATTTCTTACATAGAAGCAGTTTTGTAACTAACATTTAATAAGAAATCGATTATTATGGAGTTAAATTTTTAATGTTCTAATTTAATTGGTGTTACGTATTTTTAAAGGGCAAAAAGTAGATTTCCACTATATAGTTTTTAAACGCAGATATGCTTATAATACCCTTCTTGATTATGTATTTTTCTGAGCATTCTAGCAGAATTCCACTGTTTATTTTGATTATCTGAGGGTATATTTGGTTTAAATGATAAGACAAAGGTAAATTGAGGATTTTAATATACAGAAAATACCTCAGACACTGAAGAAAGAGAATCCTTTTAATTGTTACTACTTTAAATGAATAAATGTAATATATTTACATGTCATAGATATTAAGATATGTCCTCATTTTACTACTGTACTTAGATCTTTAAAAATTATTTAAAATTTTTAAGCATTTTGGAATTGTCATTTCAGGACAGGAATTAGTTTTTTCTAATGTATATCTAGGTGTGTATTTTTAATATAGATTTTGGATTTTAATTATTGTTACTAATTAGACCTTGTTTTGATTTTTCAACCTCATTTAAAAATATAATGTTCTTTATTTTGTAGCTATCTTCAGGAATTTCAAGACAAAGGTAAGTTTTTATGTTTGGCAAACTTGAAAGTTTTTTTTCCTCTGTGGAGAGGAAATAGGATAATCTAACATGTACTGAAATTTGATAGCTGGAATCAAAATTTAGATTTCTATAATGTGTACTTAGACCTTCAAGATGAGAGTGCTAGCTCCCCCTGCTGAGAAGAAAATTAAACAGTATATCCAGAATTTACTCTGCAGTCTTCCGATGCAGAAATCTTATGCACTTAACATTCTTAGGTTTTGTGTTTCTTAGAATACATTGTGGCAGAAATTTGTCAGGAAAGGTGAAAACCTGCAATTACATGTGGAATAACTTGGTGAAGCAGAGGTGAGATATTAACCCACTGCCATTTAACACTGCAGAGATTATTTTATAGTGGTAGGAGAAGGGCCTGTGGCTGAGTGCTCACAGGTAATGTTTTTGAAGGATGTTTTGAAAACAGTATAAATTTTTGTTTGAGAACAAACAATAAAATCTTTTTGAGGTGAAAGTTTTTATTTTCCTTGTGGTTATTTGGATATGAATACATAGGGGCCATAGACATTTTTTAAAGAAGGGAATTCAGTTTCATTTTTTTTGAAATATATGAGAATGCTGATAACCTGATTGTCTCCTTCTAGATTTGAGAGACAGCTGCTTAGCAGACTGAAAACCAGATCAGGAAAGGTATAGGAACTTCCTACTACTTTATATATTCACTTCTTTAAGGGAAACTGGGTGTGGCCCTTACTTCCATGATACTTATTCATAGGTTATGATGTATAGCTTGTGGATACTGGTGTGAGGGTCACAATATAAAGTTAGTTAACCTCCATGGAGCTAGGTTCCGGATTTGAGGAAGACACACAGTGTGGCATCTTCTAACTGAAGCTAAGAGATCCCAGAGTAAGTCATATTTGTGCCAACTGATAAGTGGGAAGGTGGTAACAGTTTCAAATACAAAAGAGTTAACCAGACAAACCTAAAATCAATGAAAATCAAGTCACAGTTTATTTTCACATTAGATCATCAAGATTGGTATGATTGAAGGGAATGAGAAGAGATTTTTTTTTCATATTAAGATTTTTAACACTTAAATAAAGAAATGAGCAGGAAACTATTACCTGCAAGTACCCACTTTTTTTGTGCTCTACAAGAAATCCTAACCTATGGGTTTAATTCTGCTGCATTTTGTTTAGATGAATGTAGAAATGAATTTATGCATTTTAATTATGATAACATATAGTATACTTTATGGAAGAATATTAGATAGCAGATTCTGCCTCTCTTAAAAGGCATATTATTTCCAGTGATTATTGAACTTCCATTGTGCTTTGCGGTTTAATTATTTGTACATTTAAAATTTTTAAGCTAAAAAGACATGATATGAAGCAATTGTGTAATTGCATATGGATCAGTAATAGTGTAGAAACTTTCCCTTTGGTATTTTGTTTTAGAATTCTTCAGGTGTGTGGATATTAAAATTACATTACTGAGATACATTCTTTGTCTCTAAAGAGAATGGAAATTTATATAGTATTTGATAGAAATTGAAAAATGAACATAAAATAAGAGTTCAAAAAGCATAGAATTGAGGGATTGCTCATAATCATTTTCCTCTCAATAAGTCATTTGTAGTTCAATACTGCTGTATTGAGTTAACTAATTACGAAGAATGCCTGTTCAAAAGTAAGCCTGTAGATGAATTAGGTGTATACCTTGGAGAAATATGAGCTGAGTACTTTTATGCCATTGTATACTCAAAGTATATTCAGCTTTGTTCTAAAAAGACTATTCCTGTACTTTGTTAGGTGTAGTAAAGGGTACAGACCTAATAGTTGCAAAGTAATTATTAAAGATATAGTACATCTCTTTTTAAAAATAGGAATTTATTTTCAGGTCTTTACATTGAGTAAATTCAATTCTAAGTATGTTTTGAGAGTGTTGCCTTTTCTCCACCTTGCATTTTCCCCTTGAGGTTTTGGATTATCTTTATACAAGGAGGTCTGGGCAGAATTCCTTTTGGCTGTTTTCAGTCCTTTCTCTTCCCTCTTGTCTCTCTCTCTCTCTAGTCAATGTAGGGTCACATTGTGAACATAACCTTTTTCCTCCTTTCTACCTTTACACCCTTATTTTATTTACGTATATGTATATATATATTTTAAATGACAGTTAAGTACCATTTTGATGTCACTATTGGTGGGAAAAAAAGGACCAGGTAGAGAGTTCTTAAATAAAAAGTTAATGCAGATTTATTCATATTTAATAAGTTATTAATTTCTCTAATGCACACAGATGTGTATCATCCTTCTTTACTCACAAATCCTTCCCTTCTACTCTATATAATCTCCCATCCTGAGATTTAACAATACAGATTTTATAGTTTGAGGTATTTCTTTTAAGACAGGGTCTCACTCTGCCTCCCAGGCTGGAGTGCAGTGGCACCATCTTGGCTCAGTGCAACCTCCGCCTTCCAGGCTCAAGTGATCCTTCCACCTCAGCCTCTGGAGTAGATGGAGCTATAGGCACTTGCCTACATGCCCAGCTAATTTTTTTTTTTTTCTGTGAAAACGGGGTTTTGCCATGTGTCACAGGCTCTTCTCTAGTTCCTTGGCTCTAGAGGTCAGCTACCTCGGCCTCCCAAAGTGCTGTATTACAGGCGTGAGCCACCATGCCTGGCTGTCGAGTCTTAAAATTTAAAATTAATTGAGTTGATATGGTAGTTGAAACACTAGTCTGCATAGATCTTAGGATTTTTTTTTGATATTTCCATTTTTTTGGG
Source organism: Colobus angolensis palliatus (assembly GCF_000951035.1). NCBI lineage: Eukaryota > Metazoa > Chordata > Mammalia > Primates > Cercopithecidae > Colobus > Colobus angolensis. The sequence goes on along the minus strand of NW_012114877.1, from coordinate 3,230,573 downwards.
TGAGAATAGTTTACACTGGTAGAAATTCATTTTATTACAGTGGTTTCTAGTTATTGAAGCTTGTGTATTAAGCTAATTTTTCAATTGTTTATATTCATTTCCATAGAAAGCTATTGTTTTACAACCTTCTTTTTCATTTAATTTATTAAAATTCTTCTTTTATTCTTATATGTGCAAGTCTTGATTCCTCTATTGAAGAGATCTGATAGATTGCATCTTTAGAATAATTGTCAGCTGATTTTCTAAATTCCTTTATTTTACTTGTACTTAGGAAAGATTTGAATCTAATCAGCTAGAACACTTCTTGCTTAGTCTAGTCCTTGTTATTCATTTGAAATATTGCTGGTTTTATCTAGAACAGATACTTCCTTTTTATATCCTTCAAAGTATTCTATGTAACAGAATAACCTAGTTTCTTTTTCTTTTCTTTTTCCTTTTTTTTTTTCTTTTTTTTGAGATAGGATCTCACTCTGTCATCCAGGCTGGAGTGGAGTGTTGTGATCATGACTCACTGCAGCCTCAGCCTCCCTCAGCTCCTTTGGGAAGCTAAGGTGATCCTTTTTCCATCTTAGCCTCCTGAGTAGCTGGGACTATAGGTACGCTGCCTGTGTATTGTATTTTTTTGTAGAGATGAGTTTTCGCCACATTGCCCAGGCTGGTCTTGAACTTCTGGGCTCAAGAGATCCACCCGCCTTGGCCTCCCAAAGTGCTGGAACTTACAGGCATGAGTCACCGTGCTCGGCCAACAGAATAACCTAGTTTCTAACCTTAGTGTTTTACTTGCAATATTGCCTCGTACTATAAAGTATCCTCTGGAATTTAGGCTTCATGCACTGGAATTATGCTATGTGATTATTTCAGCATTGTTCTCTATCACATAACAAGGTCATAGTTCTCTTAATGTGACTTGAAATAATTATTTTTGCAATGCGAATATATTACTATTTAGTAAATACTGTTATGGACTATTAACTAGAATTTTCTAATACTGTATATATTAAGTACATGATAAAAAAATTTTGCCTATAGTTGTGTCTTGATCATGTGTTAGTCTCAGTTTTCTCCAAAGATGATTTAGGTGTGATTACTTTCTTTATAGACTGATTTACTGAAATAAGATAATGTGAAAGTAGATAGTAGGTGTTTAATAAATATTATTGCGTATTTTCAGATTCAACTTTATTTGTCAAGAAGATTTAAGTTAATCTTGATTCATAAATTCAGTTTTCAAACAAATTTGGGGGAAAATTATCAATTATTAAAAGAAGGGCATATTTATTAGCATTAGTCAAATATTTTTTTTTCAAATTTGTAAAATATTAATGTCTACAGTTTTGTTTTGTTTGTAATTTTTTTTTGAGATGGAGTCTCACTCTGTCGCACCCAGGCTGGAGTGCAGTGGCACGATCTCTGCTCACTGCAACCTCTACCTCCTGGGTTCAAGCAATTCTCCTGCCTCAACCTCCCGAGTAGCTGGGATTATAGGCATCCACCACCATGCCCGGCTAATTTTTTGTATTTTTAGGAGAGACAGGGTTTCGCCATGTTGGTCAGGCTGGTCTCGAACTCCTGACCTCAGGTAATCTTCCCACCTTGGCCTCCCAAACGCTGGGGTTACAGGCGTGGGCCACTGTGCCCGGCCTGGTGTCTGTAGTTTTGAAAAAGTGGAATATATTGCTTCAGGTGCTACAGCTAAAAAGTCTCATTTTCTCCTTTAAAATCTTTTTGCTCTAATTGTCAAAAAAAAAAAATAGATTTTGCCTTAATATTTTATTGATATTGTAAAATATGCATAGATTTACTTAGAAAGCAGTTTCCTTTTACCTTCTCACTCATACTATTTCTTAAGTTTATTAATGGACTAAGAATAGCAGAATAAGAATAGCAGAAAAGTCTGAAGTTTGGATGATGTTTAATTTCCTTTTTTTACCGTTCCTAACATAGTGTGTTTTCTGTTGAATGATAACTCCACAATGAAATCTAAGGAAATAATTCACAGCTTTTTCCTTCTACCACCTACCCCCACCATTGGCCTTGTACAAATGTCTTAAGCATGTTTGAAATGACGGGACCTATAGTAGTAGAAGTATATTTCACAAGCAGTGCTTGAAAAATGGTATTCTTATTTTAAAGCTCTGCACCAGTTTCGTGCCAGAAGTTGTCTTCAGTATTTTCATGCTGTAAATTAGCCCTCCTACTGTAGAAGAATTATGAGGAGAATCTTCTTTTCAGTGACCTATATCCTTCAAAGCCTTAAGAATGAAACTTCCCTGAAGAAATGACAAGTTAAATGCTTAATTATATAAATTTAGTTATATATTATTACTTGAAATATTAGTTTAGACAAGTGAACTAAGTAGAGAATTAGAAATTAATTTATTTTCACTAGAGTAATTTTTCCCCCTGTTTGTCTTTCAGTAAGAAAGAATGGTTATCACTCAGATTTTAGGTACAGGTTTAATAGTATCCCTTATGCAAAGTTCTTGGGACCAGAAGTGTTTCAGATTTTGGATATTGGGACATTTGCATATATATAATGAGATATCTTGAGAATGGAACCTAAGCGTAGACACTAAATTCATTTATGTTTCATATACACCTTGTAATTTTGTGCATGAACTAAAGTTTGTGTATATTGAACCATCAGAAAGCAAAGATGTTAGGCATGGAATTTTCCACTTGTGTTGTCATGTTGACACTCAAAAAGTTTTGGATTTTGGAACATTTTGGAGTTCTGTTGATTTAGGGATGTTCAACCTGTATATTACTTCATTTCCTGTTTACCTGATTGTGTTGAAAATAGGACTGTTTTGAAAAAACAAGCAACAAATTGGGTAAATCAGCTTCAATGGTTGTAGAGAGATTATGACTGTTCAGTTGTTGTTGGGCTACATCTCTAGGCATTTGGGAAAATGTTATTGATAATGAACCATATTAAAAAGAATGGCTAATAGTAATTTGATCCCAGCTAGTATAAATTTAAAAATGTTTTTCAGAAAAATATGCTGCTGTAGTATGATTAAACCTTGAGTTTGTTGCAATGTTTGTTACTACTGAAATTGTAGGAAGCTAAGTCTTGGATCATTGTCTTTTATTCTGTTAACTTTGTATCGTTAATTAAACTATTGAAAGTTGTGCGATAAATCAAATGCTTTTCTAGGGAAACAAGAAACAGTATTAATGAGCAACAACCCCATAATTATCCTTATGAGTACATAACAGGGACACATTCATGTCTTTTCTTTGCGCAATAACTTTTACAAAGAAGTATTTTTAAACTGATCATTAATTTTATGACCACAGAAATGAGATGCAAAATTTATGCTATTGTCAGTGGCACAGGCTCGCGGCACCACTGACCTTATGTGTGATTGTAATAGAATGGCTGCCAACTAATGATTCTGTAGACATTTCATTTGAGTGTGCTTTTCTTTTAGATATGTGATTAGGCTGTAATGCTTTCACTTATGTCTGTAAATTGTATTGGATATGTTTACCTGATGCCTGTTGTTGATTTGGAGTTTAGTTTTGTATTACATAAATGCAAGTTTTTTTTTTTTAATTTGTAGAAGTCTTTGCAGGTTTAACTACAAATACTCAGCCCTGGGGAGGAAAAATGCTTTGTACTACTCAACAGCGACCCCTGTGTTCAGTTAAAACTCCTTATAAGACAGCAGCTTTTACTCTTTATTGGGTTGAAAAAAAATTAGAGGGGAGGAAAAGGGATAGACCATCACTGGAACAATAGTAAGATGAAGAAGACCATCTTGAAAAATGATGTGTCCTTTCAACTATATGCAGGTTAAAAAGGGGCTATCCCTGTATATATAACATGTAGATTCTTTGCTTTCTGAGTTAATTCAAAGGATTATGGGGAGAAAAAAATAAGGAAGAAATGAAACCAGTAGCAGTACTTAGTTCATTTTGTCTTAGGTAAATATAAACATCACACTGATTTTTTTTTAAAAAAATACTTAAAGTAAGCTGCAATTCTTAGAATGGGTAAGTTGAAGACAATTTCATTTTAATATATAACCCCAAAGCATTTTATTTTTATTTTGATTTTTTGAGATGGGAGTCTCACTCTGTTGCCCAGGCTGGAGTGCAGTGGCATAATCTTGGCCCACTACAGTGGCACCATCTTGGCTCACCGCCTCCTGAGTTCAAGCAGTTCTCCCTGCCTCAGCCTCCTGAGTAGCTGGGATTACGGGTGTCTGCCATCATGCCCAGCTAATTTTTGTATATTCAGTGGAGGCAAGTTTTGCCACGTTGGCCAGGCTGGTCTCGAACTCCTGAGCTCAAGTGACCCACCTGCCTTGGCCTCACACAGTGTTGGGATTACAGACGTGAGCCACCACACCCGGCCTATTTTTTTAATAAAAACAAAACCATAACTTTCTATAAAAGTCAAAACCAGGCCGGGCGTGGTGGCTCACGCCTATAATCCCAGCACTTTGGGTGGCCGAGACGGGCGGATCACAAGGTCAGGAGATCGAGACCATGCTGGCTAACATGGTGAAACCCCGTCTCTACTAAAAAAAAATACAAAAAACTAGCTGGGCGTGGTGGCGGGCGCCTGTAGTCCCAGCTACTTGGGAGGCTGAGGCAGGAGAATGGCGTAAACCTGGGAGGTGGAGTTTGCAGTGAGCTGAGATCCGGCCACTGCACTCCGGCCTGGGCGACAGAGTGAGACTCTGCCTCAAAAAAAAAAAAAAAAAAAGTCAAAACCATGACTTTAATAAAAACCAATCCATGAAAGGCTAACAGGTCTTTCACCTGTTAGTGATCAATTTGTGTAGAATAAATACTCTGAACTCATATTAGATATTGTTGAGTTTATAGCTTTAGTAATGAACTTTTGATATGTATGTATATATTTATACATATTGAATAAAGAATGGCGTTTGCATTTGTGTGTATGTATGTGTATATAAATGCATATATACACATGTATACATATGCATATTAATGGATATTCTTAAAGGATAATAAACTACTTCTAATTTTAAAAACTAAGTTTTAATTTTTTCTGTTTACTTCCACACAAAATTTAATATAATTTAAGCCTGGACATCTGAATTTTTTTCAAAATTTTTGCTATTATTATTTGGTTTTACTGTTCTTTTTGAATAGTCGTAATAGCAAAATATGCCACATGCTAAGTTCTAGTGATGTTTTTGAAGTATCCTAATACATTTTTTTGCAGCACGATTTTTTGTCTGAGATATGAAATATTCTTAGAAAATTTATACCACAAAAATTCTTAACTTCATGAAGAATGTACAGATACCCTAACAACTAAGAGTAACTGAGAATTTCTTGATCCCTACTGGAACGTATTCTATGAACTGTCGTAACATGATCAAAACATTTTTACTAGCACTTTATGAAGTTCCTTCCTACCTTATATTTGAATTCAGAGCACTCTTCTTTTGTTAAAAAAATGTTTTTTTAGAGATGGGGTCTTGGTCTGTTGCCCAGGTTGGAATGCAGTGGTGCAGTTATAGCTCACTGCAGCCTCAAACTCCTGGGCTCAAGCGGTCCTCTTACCTCAATCTCTCACAGATGTGACTACAGGTACAGGCCACCACACCTGGCTAATTGTTTTTATTTTTATTTTTATTTGTTTTTGAGATGGAGTCTTGCTCTGTCACCCAGGCTGGAGTGCAGTGGCGCAATCTGGGCTCACTGCAAGCTCCACCTCCCGGGTTCACGCCTTTCTCCTGCCTCAGCCTCCTGAGTAACTGGGACTACAGGCGCCCGCCACCATGCCTGGCTAATTTTTTGGCATTTTTAGTAGAGACTGGGTTTCACCGTGTTAGCCGGGATGTTTTTGGTCTCCTGACCTCGTGATCTGCCCGCCTCGGCCTCCCACAGTGCTGGGTTTACAAGTGTGAGCCACCAGGCCCGGCCCGTTTTTATTTTTATTTAGAGGTGTGGTCTTGCTATGTTGCCCAGCCTGGTGTCTAATTCCTAGCCACAAGTGACCCGCCGGCCTCAAGCATGCTGAGTAGCTGAGATTACAGGAGTGAGCACTGCCACCAGCCTAGCACTCTTCTTTTCATAAGAGAAATATTGTAAGGGATCATTGAGTGTTCTGAAAAGGACTTTGAACATCTCGAAAGAAAAAGAAATTAAGTTCCAAAGAATGGGTAGTATTTATATGTTCCTTATAATTTTAACTGTGGGAGTAACATCACCACATTTACTGTACCTAGTAGTGGAATCCCTAAGAATGACAATATAGCCATCTCTATGTTCTGCCCTTGTCGTCTTAATGAGAGATGTCTCTGTGATGACAATTGCTCATGAAGTGGCAAAACTATAAGAAAATAGAGAGGAATATGTATTTAAAAAAAATTATTTGGACAGTGTTGTCTTGAAAGAGGCTATTTTCTCTACCAAAAATGTGGTAACAGATAGGGTGACACCCCTCAAATGGGTGTCAGAGGACACAGATACCCTTTTGGAGACACAAATAGCTTTAATCTGGATCTGCCAGGAACTGCGGTTCAAAAGTAATACCGTAGCTACTCTGCAGTTCCAATGGGGATTTTCCTTGTGCTTTTTGGGTAATCCCTGAGGTGGCTGTTTTTCTGTCATGTAACTTGAATTCAACAGTCAAATAATATGGAATTAAGCATACATTTTTCTTTGTTGTGAAATCTGGATGAGAAATGAATGCTTATGTGTAACTGGGCTAGCAAATATTTGTGTTTTTTAAAAAAATTATTTTAAATGATTACATGGAAAAGATTGAAACCACAAGATCTTGTGGAGATTAATTAACCTAAAATAGAAAAATCAATCAAAAAATCGACCAACCAACCTAGAATTTGAAAATCAAGTAGGAAACTGGCCAGAACATTAAAAAATAATAACATACCATTGAATGAAACTGAAAGTATATAGTTTGTAAATTACCCTTACTTGAATTTAAAAAGATTGTGAAAATTTTAAAGCAGTTTTTTCTATAAAAGATTTGTGCTCTGGAAAATGCAACAGATTATTTTTAATCCTCTCTAATCCTGTTATTTTAATGAAAATACAAAATATTCATATAGCTTCAAATTATTAGTTTCTCATCATAATTTTTCAAATTATTGAGTAAGTAAATGGAATTACTTGTATTGTGTTTTCTGTTGTGCTTCCTGGGTTTTGTTGTTGTTGTTATTGTTATTTTGGTTTTGTTTGTTTGTTTGGATATACACTACACTCTGTTTTACCCTGTTTCTACTTTTTGGATTTTTCTTTGTAGAGATCATCATAAGTTTGGACTGTATTCTTTTGTGTCAATAATAAGCAATTGTATAATGACCTTCAAAAACTCTTACTATATCTAGGTTACAATGGCTATGAACTAAAATAAGACCTGTTTTTACCTAGTTTAAAAAGTTTTCTTTGTTTTTCTATGACAATGACTCAATTTAGTAGTAAGTAAAATTTACCTCTTCTAACAAAGTAACATTAGCATTAAGTAACATTGCTTTAAATGGCTAAAGTATAAAAGGCATTTCTCTGATTTTTTTTTTTAACAGGTGATGCAGAAGATGGGGAAGAATATGATGACCCTTTTGCTGGGCCTCCAGACACTATTTCATTAGCCTCAGAACGATACGATAAAGACGATGAAGCCCCCTCTGATGGTATGTGACATTTTCCCACATAACTCTGACACTCACACAAAACAATGCTATGTATATAGGTGGTAGTTTTATGAGAAAGCAGATGAATATAAAGGCTTCGGTTAACTTACCTTTACCAAAACCTTTTAAGGAACAGAAGAGCTCTCTCTAGTGGTTCTAGTGAGGTTTTCCTAAGTATGTAATGGCTTCTTTTTCTTGGAAATTTTCTTTACTAAAATTTTTGAGAGAGTGCCTGTATCATCATATGAATATTATTAGTAACAGTTTGTTAGTTAATTTAATATTATTAGATTCTTGCTTAATTTTATTGTGCTACTTAAAGGCTTATTGTATTATTTATTTTATAAATAATAAAAAAGATTTTTGATCTATTTTTTTCTGAAAACTTTATACAAAATGAGTTAATAAAATATTAAGTTAATTTTCCGACATTGCCTCTTCACATTGAGACAGGTTTTTATAAAATGCTTCTTTCAATACACATTTTCATTTTTATGATTGTCACTTAAAAGTGCCCCATATTATGTAGTAATGTTGTAGTGTTTGTTGACTGAATTAGTAATAAATTTATCTCTTAGTATTTCTAAAAGCTATTGAATGTTGCCAAAGTTATGAAACTTGTTTTTAGTGTAGTATGTACTTTCTCTGTTATAGCCATTGAGTATATCTCCATTATAGAAACCTTATAAGGGTAATATATAGTTATAAATTAAGACTGTGTATCAATAAATTAGTCATGCATGTTAATTTGTAGCACTCAAAGTTTCACATAGACATAGAAATGAATAATACCTTCTGCCACTATGTGACGATCAAACTGTGCAGTTCCATCTCTAAATACAATTGCTGAATGAAAATATGCTTCCTACAACAGAGCACTTCACATTTTATGTTATCCAGATTATTCCCTTTGGAAACATAAATTGCTTTTATGAGGTATAAAATTATGTCTATTGCAGAACGGGGATAAGTCAAGTACATGCATAAGTGATAAACATTCTAACCACTGATTCAGTACAAAACAATCTTTTTTTATATCCAGAACTTTGTACAAAGTGTAGCAATAATAGTCATATCTATTTTATGTTGAATGTTATGCTTTGGCAAACATTTAATTTCTTTTTTTAAAGGGAGGGATTTTTTTTTGCTGTTATATTCACTTTCTGTTTTTTAAAGAGATAAACATTTCTTTTCTCTTCACCAAAACAGAGTATTACTCTTTCCAACCTCATCTTCAAAAGCATTTCTATTAGAAAATGTTTTATAATTAAATAAATAATATTTTCAGGCAAAACAATGAATTATTATTTAAGTGGTACTATTTTTCAGACACATTGCAATTGCTTTATTTCTCTGTAAAATGCTGGTATATATAAATATGTGTGTGTATACACACAAACACAGACAGAATATTTATACTAAGAGAGACATACACAGAATATATTCATAGACTATAGATACATAGTTTCTTAAAATAGCATAAATATTTTGATATTCAGGGGCGTGCTATGTGTATTCTTGAAAAATTTGCAACCTAAAAATAAATTCAACAATTAAATATCTATGAGAGCCAGAAATCCTCTAGTAGCTTGTTAGAAAAAATAAATTATTATTAAATTATAGTGCATTTACATTATTGTGTTTTCTTTTTAAGAGTAAATAATTTATCATATATTTTTATAACCAAATATTCAGGAAATACACTAAAAGATTTGTTGTTAAAAGGTTGTTTTATTGATTTTAAATATTATTTAATAACATTTATATGTAACATCAAATTTTTTGTTAATAGTGCCTGCTCATTAGTGTTTAAGCAATTCTTGAGTAGATTAAAACTAACCTGTAGTATTACTCATTTTTGATATATAAATAATACTATTTTTGATACTTTCACATTTTCTTCTAAGAATATCATTATTAAAATTCATTTTTAAACTACTACTTGGACATTTAATATTCACTGTAAAATATCATCTCAATGTATCAGTCTTTCTCCCTTCAACTTAGATTTTGTGTGTGTTCTCTTTCCTTTGATGAATACATTTCCTTCATCATATGACCTCAGTCTAATAATGTATTAATTATAAAAAAGATAATGCATTTAATGATAAGCATAACCAAATTAGCACAGGTCACCAAAAGGCCTTTTGTCAAATCAGATTGTTGTTTTGTCCTTTTGACTTTTACCTTATGGTAGGCACTAACAAAGTATCTGAACTTTGATGGGCTATAAACTCTAAACATGATATGTATTTTTCATAATGCTAATGTAATTTTCAAGGTACCAAAAAGGTCAAACCTGCACATCTCTATGTGCATTCTAAGTCTGTCTTTTGCTTTAATATTTCTTTTTCTCTGTTCCTGTGGTTCAAAAGTTCACTCAGTTCCCAAATGGCCACCTAATTTTCCAGTTATTCCCTCAAGCCATATGTGTTTTGGTTTCTTTATGGTTTATTAGGTACTGTAGGAAAGTAGCATAAGTTATATCTTCTAATGAAATTCAAGCACACTTCAGTGATGCTTCGACTTGATTGCTAGTAGCAATTAAATCACAGCCAAGAAGAATAATGCATAATCTCACAAAGTCCAGGCACCATATAGAAATTGAATGGGGATGAAAACAGCAAAAAGAAAGTTTCCAAACCCTGCCAGGTATGTTGTTTTCAGCCTGCCTTTTTTTTTTTTGTTGTTGGCCAACTGCCTGATTGATAGCAAAATCATAACTTGCTGCATGCTAACAGGCAGAGTTCACTTGTAGGTTACTGTGAACTGATAAAGGGTTAGATGCAGTTTTGATTTTCGCATTGGACCTTGGTACACCAGATTAATGGAATTTCAATGAGAGACTAGAGTAGCCACAGCTTTGTCAGAGAAACAGATGGGGATTCTATAGTCATGTCTACTCATTAATACTAGTTGCCTGAAAGGTATGCTGCTTCTCTATACAAAAGAGTTGATATAATTGATTTTTGAGTTGTACATTGGAAAAAAGTACCTTATTGATGACTAGAATTGTAACATAGATGGTGACAGATTTTTGTATAGCTCGTAGCATAAAAATATTGTACTTTGTAAATTTTTCTTTTCCCTCTTTGGAAATGCTTCTTATGTTTTATATTTTTTGAGAAGAACTACATTTTGAGACCAATAGCAAAAAAAGAGAGCATGACATGCCAAATTACCCTTTTAGGAAAAAGAGTAAGAGTCTATATTTTATTTATAAATGATTGCATGACTGCTGTTAGAGTTTAATTTTGATATTCTATTTAGAAGAAAGCATACTTATTAGAAGTTTCATTTTATTAGTTTATGCTTGATTTTTTTCTGGAAAACAATAAAACAAATCATAATAGTTTCTAGACTATTGTAGATCACTGTTAGAAGTTTTATGCTATCATGTGGTCGGATATATTGGAGTGTCAATATAAATGGTGCATGTGAGTAATCAGATAAAGTTAGAGATAATGAGATTTACAACCTTAAAGAATATCCCTTTCTGTACATGTTAAAATGCTTAGGCACTAAGGTGGGTAGATACAGAGTAGACTTTAGACACTATATAATTACTTGGGTTTCCATTTTTCTATTCTGAAATCATTTTTCATTCATTTTTGTCATTTGTGAAAGAAAGCTTCTAACTATATAGCACTGTGGAAAGTCCCTAAGGTAAGGTTTTGAAAGGATTCAGTGAGCTAGAAGACATATATTGGCTCTGCCCGTCAATGATAGGTCAAAGGATCCCAGTAGATGTTTGTTACAAATCTGATTCAGTCCTAGACCATAATCACTTTGTGGATAAAAATCTGGAACCTCTAGGGTGTGAATACAGGTAGGCTAAAATGAAGCTGAAAATATAAAACAGTCATTTATTGTCCTGGTGTCTTTCTAACTAAAAATTTCTGAATAACCTAGGTTACTGAAAGGCTGTGGGCATTGCAAGGACATAGGTTTGTATGAAGAAATTTTTTTTAGGAATGAAACTATTTTTTAAATCTCAGGGATTAAGAAAAAGGCTGAACTGTTTTTATCATAATTTATAATATTAAAAAAAATTTTTGGTATACCTTTCTTTACAAAAATCCAATGAACAAAAATTTGGATTAATAAAGCATATAAATCATTTTTTCCAACAGATTTCTTTAGAAAGATTGTCTCCAAGATGCCTATAAATAATTAGCTCTTAGAAAGTTTCTAAAACAGGCTTAGATATAAACCTATGCATGTGCACACACATAAATTTAATGTACCAAACTTTTGAGGAAGACTTTTTGTGTGTGTAAAATTAGGTGTAGCACTAATCAGTTCTTACAAAAGCCATGAAATAGATGTTTTACTTTTCTCTGATATGAGTAGAGTATGAAACAATGTTTAAAACTAGATAAAAAGGTTTTTTTCAATAACTTAGCATTTAGGGTAAGTATGAAACAATGTTTAAAACTAGAAAAACAATTTTTCAATAACTTAGCATTTAGGGTGTTTTTTTTTTTTGTTTTGTTTTGTTTTTACCTACTATCATATTTTTGACACCTAAAATTATCTTTGTATTTTGTTCTGAAAAATTTAGTTTGCTTGCACATATTTTTGAATATATAACATATATTAACATTGCCGTTTTGTTTTTAAAATTTTTGGGTTATCTTAATATGCCAAATTGCTAGCTTATGTATGTTTTAGTAGTTTAATAACAATGATTCTTTTAGTCATTGTGCTATGTGTGTAGCACAGAGATTATAGTTGAGGAAATGACAGAAAGTAGAAGACATATTTTTAATCCTCAAGTTATATATTGTGCAGTTGGGGATGTAAAGTACACAGATGTAAAATATTTTTTGTGATACAAAGGTATTTTTAGTAAATAAAACACATAGTCATTGAGAATTATCTTTCTAAGTTTTTATGCTATTGATCAGGAAAATTCATCAGAATAAAACAGAGTGGACAGATGATACTGTAACAAAGTGAGCTAGATACGAAAGATTGCAAAGGTTAAATAAAACTCAACATTATGAAAAATAATGCATCTTTAATTCAGCAAATTAGCAGTTATTTACACAGTACATGAAGAGGAGAACGAGATACTTGGACAGGGCAATTGGGGGTGAATAAGATAAAGTTCCTATTTTTAAGAAAAATGTAATCTAGATGGCAGGAGAAGATAATCACCTAGAATAAGATAACTAGCAATCTAAGTTATATTAAGGCAGATTCCAGAAATAATAAATACTACATGCTATAATATTCAATTTATTTGGTCTATACCAAGGCAAATAGTTGGTTTCGTTGATTTTACTTCCTGATGTATTGACTGAATCAGCCATATGTTTTAGCATCCTGTCAAAAAAACCACAGCATAAACTTTATGCCTAAATTCTAAGAGATTGTGGAGGGAGGACCTTTTATTTAAGTGAGTTTTATGTGGGTCTTGAGGTTTGTTGCAGAGAATGGGAAAACAGACTGAAAAGAACTTTTGGAGTTCAAGCACAGAAACCAAGTTTTCATTATAATTGATGATAACTTTATTGCCAAGGACAAGTTGCTTAGGCCTTTTTGGATTTTTATTTTCTAGTATGTGAAATGAAGAGTTTGAACCAGGTAATTGCTTAGATGTTCCCTAGAGCACTAAATGCTTGTGTCCCCACATTTCAGAATTAGTAAATTGAATGGTGGCAGTGAGGTGATGTTATCTGCGTGGAAAAGATATGGGTGATGACCAGAGGTGGTGTTCAATAGGAAGGAGTAGAGGGGGTCTTGGAGGTCGGTGCGTGATTTATAGTAGGAGCTGAATGCCAAATTAAGGAATTTACCTTTGATTTGGTAGTCATTAAGAGATCCCTGAAGGATTATACTGAAGTGAGGGATGCAGATTTGAGGGATATTGTCCTGGCAGTTAAATGTAGGTTAAATTAAGGCATGGAGACCATCTAGTGGAGGTAGCAAGCTAAATGCTTTGCTACATTACTTATTTTTAATCATGACAGTATCTCTTTGAGGTAGATAGTACTATCACTGTTTGACAATTGAGGAAACCTAAGAATACAGAGGTTAAGTGATTTGTCCCATGACATATAGCTACATAGTGGCAGAACTGGAATTTGAATTCATGTCTGTGAACTGTAAGGATCATGCTTTGCTCTTAAAAGAGTTACTTTTTCCCTCTTCCCCAGCTAGCATACTGCTCTGCTGCTTTTGATTAAGGGAGTGTTGGTAAGACCCTGGGTTAGGGAGGTGGATATTGTACTGAAAAGGAAGTGATTTTCTAGCCCCCTCCTACTCAAAGTATTGTCAGTAGATCAACAGTATCAGCATCATCTGGGAGCTTGTTAGAAATGCTAAATCTGTGTCACCACCTGATATAGTTTGGATATTTATCTCCGCCCAAATCACATGTTGAATTGTAATTCTCAGTACTGGAGGTGGAGCCTGTTGGGGGGTGTTTGGATCATGGGGGCAGATCCCTCATGGCCTGGAGCTGTCTTCGTGATAGTGAGTTCTTGTGAAATCTGGTCATGTAAAAGTGTGTGGCACCTCCCAACCCCACTCTCTGTCTCTTGTTACTGCTTTTACCATGTGTTGTGCCTGCTCCTGCTTTGCCTTCCACCATGATTGTAAGCTTCCTGAGACTTTCTCTGAAGCCAAGCAGATGCCCAGTGCCACGCTTCCGGTACAGCCTTCAGAACCATAAGCCAATTGAACCTCTCTTTTTTTCTTATTATTATACTTTAAGTTCTGGGGGGTACATGTGCAGAAGGTGCAGGTTTGTTACATAGGTGTACACATGCAATGGTGGTTTGCTGCACCCAGCAACCCATCATCTACATTAGGTGTTCCTTCTAATGCTATCCCTCCCCTAGCCCCCCACCCCCTGACAGGTCCCGGTGTATGATGTTCCCCTCCCTGTGTCCATGTGTTCTCATTTTCAGCTCCCACTTATGAGTGAGAACATGCAATGTGTGCTTTTCTGTTCTTGTGTTGGTTTGCTGAGAATGATGGTTTCCAGCTTCATCCATGTCCGTGCAAAGGACATGAACTCATCCTTTTTTATGGCTGGATAGTATTGCATGGTGTATATGTGCCACATTTTCTTTATCCAGTCTATCATTGATGAGCATTTGGGTTGGCTCCAAGTCTTTGCTATTGTGAACAGTGCTGTGATAAACATACATGTGTATGTGTCTTTATAGTAGAATGATTTATAATCCTTTGGGTATATACCCAGTAATGGAATTGCTGGGTCAAATGGTATTTCTAGTTCTAGATCCTTGAGGAATCGCCATACTGTCTTCCACAATGGTTGAACTGATTTACACTCCCACCAACAGTGTAGAAGCATTCTTATTGCCCCACATCCTCTCCAGCATCTGTTGTTTCTTGACTTTTTAATGATCACTGTTCTAACTGGCACGAGATGGTATCTTGTTGTGGTTTTGATTTTCATTTCTCTAATGACCAGTGATGATGAGCTTTTCTTCATATGTTTGTTGGCTGCATAAATGTCTTCTTTTGAGAAGTGCCTGTTCATATCCTTCACCCACTTTTTGATGGAGTTGTTTGTTTGTTTTCTTGTAATTTAAGTTCTTTGTAGATTCTGCATATTAGCCCTTTGTCAGATGGATAGATTGCAAAAACTTTCTCCCATTCTGTAGGTTACCTGTTCACTCTAATGATAGTTTCTTTTGCTGTGCAGAAGCTGTTTAGTTTAATTAGGTCACGTTTGTCAATTTTGGCTTTTGTTGCCATTGCTTTTGGTGTTTTAGTCATGAAGTCTTTGCCCATGCCTATGTCTGAAGGGTATTGCCTAGGTTTTCTTCTAGGGTTTTTATGGTTTATATCTTACATTTAAGGCTTTAATCCATCTTGAGTTAATTTTTGTATAAAGTGTAAGGAAGGAGTCCAGTTTTGTGTTTCTGCATATGGCTAGCCAGTTTTCCCAACACCATTTATTAAATAGGGAATCCTTTCCCCATTGCTTGTTTTTGTCAGGTTTGTCAAAGATCAGATGCTTGTAGATATGTGGCATTATTTCTGAGGCCTCTTTTCTGTTCCATTGGTCTATGTATCTGTTTTGGTACCCGTGCCATGCTGTTTTGGTTACTGTAGCCTTGTACTATAGTTTGAAGTCAGGTAGCGTGATGCCTCCACCTTTGTTCTTTTTGCTTAGGATTGTCTTGGCTACATGGGCCCTTTTTTGGTTCCATATGAAATTTAAAGTAGTTTTTTTCTAATTCTGTGAAGAAAGTCAATGGTAGCTTGATGAGGATGGCAATGAATCTATAAATTACTTTGGGTAGTATGGCCATTTTTCATGATATTGATTCTTCCTATCCATGAGCATGGAATGTTTTTCCATTTGTTTGTGTCCTGTCTTATTTCCTGGAGCAGTGGTTTGTAGTTCTTCTTGAAGAAGTCCTTCACATCTTCTATAAGTTGTATTTCTAGTTACTTTGTTCTTGTTGTAGCAATTGTGAATGGGAGTTCACTCATGATTTGGCTGTTTGTCTTATTATTGGTATATAGGAATGCTTGTGATTTTTGCACATTGATTTTGTATCCTGAGACTTTGCTGAAGTTGCTTATCAGCTTAAGGAGATTTTGGGCTGAGATGATGGGGTTTTCTAAATATACAATCACATCATCTGCAAACAGAGACAATTTGACTTCCTCTCTTCTTGTTTGAATACCCTCATTTCTTTCTCTTGCCTGATTGCCCTTCCAATATTCTGTTGAGTAGGAGTGGTGAGAGAGGGCATCCTTGTCTTGTGCCAGTTTTCAAAGGGAATGCTTCCAGCTTTTGCCCAGTCAGTATGATATTGGCTGTGGGTTTGTCAAAAATAGATCTTACTATTTTGAGATACATTCCATCAATACCTACTTTATTGAGAGTTTTTAGCAGGAAGGGCTGCTGAATTTTATTGAAGGCCTTTTCTTTATCTTTTGAGATAATCATGTGGTTTTTGTCATTGGTTCTGTTTATGTGATGGATTATGTTTATTGATTTGCATATGTCGAACCAGCCTTGCATCCCAGTGACGAAGCCAACTTGATTGTGGTGGATAAACTTTTTGATGTGCTGCTGGATTTGGTTTGCCAGTGTTTCATTGAGGATTTTTATATCTATGTTCATCAGGGATATTGGCCTGAAATTTTCTTTTTTTGTTGTGTCTCTGCCAGGTTTTGGTATCAGGATGATGCTGGCCTCATAAAATGTGTTAGAGAGCAGTCCCTCTTTTTCTGTTGTTTGGAATAGTTTGAGAAGGAATGGTACCAGCTCCTCATTGTACCTCTGGTAGAATTTGGCTGTGAATCCGTCTGGTCCTGGGCCTTTTTTGGTTGGTAGGCTGTTAATTACTGTGTTAATTTCAGAACTTGTTATTGGTCTATTTAGAGATTTGACTTCTTGGTTTAGACTTGGGAGGGTGTATGTGTCCAGGAATTCATCCATTTGTTTTAGATTTTCTAGTTTATTTGCATAGAGGTGTTTATAGTATTTTCTGATGGTAGTTTGTGTTTCTGTGGGATCAGTTGTGATATCCCCATTATCATTTTGTATTGTGTCTATTTGATTCTTCTCTCTTTTCTTCTTTATTAGTCTGGCTAGTGGTCTATCTATTTTCTTGATCTTTTCAAAAAACCAGCTCCTGAATTCACTGATTTTTTGAAGGTTTTTTTTGTGTCTCTATCTCCTTCGGTTCTGCTCTGATCTTTGTTATTTCTTGTCTTCTGATAGCTTTTGAATTTGTTTGCTCTTGCTTCTCTAGTTCTTTTAAATGTGATATTAGGTTGTTGATTTTAGTTCTTTTCTGCTTTCTCTTGTGGTCATTTACTGCTATAAATTTCCCTCTAAACACTGCTTTAGCTGTGTCCCAGAGATTCTGGTACATTGTGTCTTTGTTCTCATTGGTTTCAAAGAACTTTTTTATTTCTGCCTTAATTTTGTTATTTACCCAGTAGTCATTCAGAAGCAGGTTCAGGTTGTTACGTGGTTGTGCGGTTTTGAGTTAGTTTCTTAATCCTGAGTTCTAATTTGCTTGCACTGTGGTCTGACAGACTGTTTGTTATGATTTCCGTTCTTTTGCATTTGCTGAGGAGTGTTTTAGTTCCAATTATGTGGTCAATTTTAGAATAAGTGCAGTGTGCTGAGAAGAATGTATAATCTGTTGATTTGTGGTGGAGAGTTCTGTAGATGTCTATTAGGTCTGCTTAGTCCAGTGCTGAGTTCAAGTCCTGAATATCCTTGTTGATTTTCTGTCTCATTGATTTAATATTGACAGTGAAGTGTTCAAGTCTCCCAGTGTCATTGTGTGGGAGTCTAAGTCTCTTTGTAGGTCTCTAAGAACTTGCTTTATGAATCTGGGTGCTCCTGTATTGGGTGCATATATATTTGGGATGGTTAGCTCTTCTTGTTGCATTGATGCCTTTACCATTATGTAATGCCCTTGTCTCTTTCGATCTTTGTTGGTTTAATGACTGTTTTACTGGAGACTAGGATTGCAACCCCTGCTTTTTATTGCTTTCTGTTTGCTTGGTAAATATTCCTCCATCCCTTTATTTTGACC
Source organism: Colobus angolensis palliatus (assembly GCF_000951035.1). Taxonomy (NCBI): domain Eukaryota; kingdom Metazoa; phylum Chordata; class Mammalia; order Primates; family Cercopithecidae; genus Colobus; species Colobus angolensis. The sequence goes on along the minus strand of NW_012114877.1, from coordinate 3,212,374 downwards.
CTTTGTGTGTCTTTGCACGTGAGATGGGTCTCCTGAATACAGCACACCAATGGGTCTTGACTCTTTATCCAATTTGCCGGTCTGTGTCTTTCTTTTTTTTATTTGAGACGGAGTCTTGCTCTGTCACCCAGGCTGGAGTGCAGTGGTGCTATTTCAGCTCACTGCAAGCTCCGCCTCCTGGGTTCACTCCATTCTCCTGCCTCAGCCTCCCGAGTAGCTGGGGCTACAGGTGCTCACCACCACCCCTGGCTAATTTTTTTTGTATTTTTAGCAGAGATGGGGTTTCACTGTGTTAGCCAGGATGATCTTTATCTCCTGACCTTGTGATCCTCCTGCCTCACAGTCTCTGTCTTTTAATTGGGACATTTAGCTCACATTTAAGGTTAATATTGTTATGTGTGAATTTGATCCTGTCATTATGATGCTAGCTGGTTATTTTGCATGTTAGTTGATGCAGTTTCTTCATAGTGTTGATGGTCCTTAAAATTTGGTATGTTTTTGCAGTGGCTGGTACTGGTTGTTTCTTTCCATGTTTAGTGCTTCCTTCAAGAACTTTTGTAAGGCAGGCCTGGTGGTGACAAAATCTCTCAGCATTTGCTTGTCTGTAAAGGATATTATTTCTCCTTCACTTACAAAGCTTAGTTTGGCTGGATATGAAAATCTGCATTGAAAATTCTTTAAGAATGTTGAATATTGGCCCCAACTCTCTTCTGACTTGTAGGGTTTTTGCAGAGAGATCTGCTGTTAGTCTGATGGGCTTCCCTTTGTGGGTAACCCAACCTTTCTCTCTGGCTGCCCTTAACATTTTTTCCTTCATTTCAGCCTTGGTGAATCTGACCATTATGTGTCTTGGGGTTGCTTTTCTCGAGGGGTATCTTTGTGGTGGTCTCTGTATTTCCTGAATTTGAATATAGGCCTGTCTTTCTAGGCTGGGGAAGTTCTCCTGGATAATATCCTGAAGAGTGTTTTCTAACTTGGTTCCATTCTCCCTGTCACTTTCAGGTACACCAATCAAATGTAGGTTTGGTCTTTTCACATAGTTTATTATTTCTTGGAGGTGCGATGTTGGCTCACTGCAACCTCTGCCTCCTGGGTTCAAGTAATTCTCTGCCTCAGCCTCCTGAGTAACTGGGATTACAGGTACCCACCACCATGCCCAGCTAATTTGTATATTTTTAGTAGAGTGGGGATTTCATCATCTTGGCCAGGCTGGTCTTGAGCTCCTGACCTTATGATTCACCCTCCCGAGCCTTCCAGAGTGCTGAGATTATAGGCGTAAGCCACTACGCCTGGCCTCTTTTCCTTTCCCTTTCCCTTTCTGCTTCCTTTTCTTTCCTTTCCCTTTTCTTTGCTTTCTCTTTTCTTTTCTTCTTTTTTTTCTTTTTCTTTTTTTTTGAGACAAGCGTCTCGCTCTGTCACCCAGGCTGGAGTGCAGTAGCACGATTTCAGCTCACTGCAACCTCCACCTTCCGGTTCAAGCAGTTCTCTGCCTTAGCCTGCTGAGTAGCTGAGATTACAGGCATGTGCCACCATGCATGGCTGATTTTTGTATTTTAGTAGAGACATGGTTTTACCATGTTGGCCAGGCTGGTCTCGGACTCCTGACCACAGGTGATCCGCCCACCTCGGCCTCCCAAAATGCTGGGATTGCAGGCATGAGCCACCGCGCCCAGCCAGGTATTTCTTTATAGCAATGTTAGAACAGCCTAATACACCACCCAAGACCTACCGTATCTGAATCAGCATTTTAACAAGATCCCCAGGTACACATTGAAGTTTGAAAAGCTCTGTTCTAGAGGCATTTATCATGTTGACCTTTGCAGCTGAAAAGAAGGGTGAATCAGACCAAGCAGTTGCACTTGTAGCCTGCATGTGCAAATGTGTGAAGAGTCTTTGAGGCAACACCATGAAGTACGTAAAAAATATTCTTCTATGTGCTCACTTACCTCCATTTCCAGCACTCTTGTGGTCACTCAGCACCCTTAGGCTGTGGCTTTCTTGGCTGTTTAGAGCACGGTTCCTGAGCTTTGTGTCTGTAGGTAGTTGTCTCATTTTTGAACCTATTTCCAGAGTTTCTCCCCTCTCAAACCAAACTCTCAAGTATAATGGAAAGGCTCTGATAAATTACCCCTAGGAATATTTGCCTGTAAATAGGGGCAGTGCCTTAATCCAGGGGAGTCCAAACCCCAAGCACAGATCTTTAGATAGCACCAGGCCCGTGGTAAGTATGATGTATGTAGGCATATAACAGGTTTATCTCTTATCTCTTTTGCTGTATATATGTGGATCTGGCCTGCAGTCTTTTGATTTTGGAGAAGTTGTACTATATAGCTTCCTGTTTTCAGTTGAGCTTCCTGTTTACAAACTGAGCCAAAGTGTGAATTTGGAATTTAAAAATCAAAGAGCAAAGGTTCTTTAAGATAGTGAAAGGACCAATTTGATTTAAGAGGAAGGCATACTATTCTGGCACAGTATCCCGAAGAGAATTTCCTTTCTCTGAGAAACATAACTTGGAGTGCTGGTGGTTGGGGTAGCATTTTCTTTTCTTTTTTTTTTTTTTTTGAGACGGAGTCTCGCTCTGTCGCCCGGGCTGGAGTGCAGTGGCCGGATCTCAGCTCACTGCAAGCTCCACCTCCTGGGTTTACGCCATTCTCCTGCCTCAGCCTCCCAGGTAGCTGGGACTACAGGTGCCCGCCACCTCGCCCGGCTAGTTTTTTATATTTTTTAGTAGAGACGGGTTTCACCGTGTTAGCCAGGATGGTCTCGATCTCCTGACCTCGTGATCCACCCGTCTTGGTCTCCCAAAGTGCTGGGATTACAGGCTTGAGCCACCGCGCCTGGCCTGGGGTAGCATTTTCAAGGAAAGATAAAGGATTAAACAAGTTTTAATTAATATTTATTCAGAGATAAGTCTGACACCGTGTGCCACATTCTTCCGTGTGCATTGTTTCCTTTAATCTACTCAAAACTTCCCCACGAGGAAGACTTTTTCCCTTGTCTTAAATTGACAAAACTGAGTCTAAGAGAGGTTTGTTTCTTGACCAGGACATTTAACTCTCAAGTAATAAACTCCATCACCTCTGGTCTTTCTATGCCATATAATTTTTAAAATCAGACTAGTTTTTTGTGTGTGTGTGTGTGTGTGTGTGTGTGTGTGTTTTGGAGAGACAGGATCTTGCCCAATTACCCTGGCTGGCGTTCAGTGGTATGGTCATAGCTCACTATAACCCTGAACTCCTGGGCTCAGTTGATCCCCTTGCCTCAGTCTCCTGAGCAGCTAGGACTACAGGCATGTGCCACCACACCTAGCTAATTTAAAATTTTTTTTCAGGCTGGGCATGGTGGCTCACACCTGTATCCTAGCACTTTGGGAGGCCAAGGTGGGTGGATCACCTGAGGTCAGGGGTTCAAGACCAGCCTGACCAACATAATGAAACCTCATCTCTACTAAACATACAAAAATTGGCTGGGTGTGGTGGTGCATGCCTGTAATCCCAGCTACTTGGGAGGCTAAGGCAGGAGAATCACTTGAACCCAGAAAGTGGAGGTTGCAGTGACCTGAGATCGCATTATCGCACTCCAACCTAGACAACAGAGGGAGACTCCGTCTCAGAAAAAAAAACAAAAACTTTTCTTTTTTTCAAAGACAGTGTTCTCATGATGTCCAGGCTCGTCTTGAACTCTTGGTCTCAAGCAGTCCTACCTCGGCCTCCCAATGTGTTGTAATTACAAGTGTGTGAGCCACCACCCCCGGCCTTGTTTTTGTTTTTTCATTGTAAGAGACATGCATATGATTAAAAATAAAAACAAACAGAAAGTTGTACGATAAAAAGTAAATGCTTTCTTTTCCACCTCACCCTACCCCCTGAAACTACTACTCTCTAGAGGCAGCCCCTCTTGGTACAGGTTCTTCAGTAGTTACCATAGGAACTTTAGATATTACACTTTTAGTTCTTGTTTGGTCAACTGTAGATGGTATCGGTTGACTTCCTCTACAGTGAATGATTCCTTAAACTTCCTCTCCTGCTTCTCCCTTTGTGTTTCTCTTTGTGTTTGCTTTTCAATTAAATAATATTCTTATTTTGTAATGTGCCAACCTCAGACAGTGCCTATTGATTCCTTGTTTTAAAATATGAGGAAATTAGTGCACCCAGCCTTGATTCCATTTCTCTTCCTGCTCTTCAATTCAAATTTTGTTAATTATATTACTTTTGCTTGTTAAGGTCTATAACATTTATATTTGATTCTCTAAGTTGACTGCTTTGTCTACAAGTTGGATTTTAAACAATGGGCCTTTTTCTCCATGCCGTTGGTTTTCCTCAAGTATCTGGAGAGCTTGAATTAGTGATTCATGTTTGTGAGTGAGGGACCTGGTTGGATCCTGTACGTAACTTCTGTAGGATTCCTTTACTTTTGCATGTCTGTTGTCCTGAAAGACTTTTCCTTGGAATGGGAGGTCGACTTGGGGGTTGTAAGTGAACTAGCAGCTTGCCTCGAGGCAGCTTGCCTACAGAGCATTTTGGTACAGAGAGAGGAGGCAGACTAGTACCCTCCACAATTGCCAAGATAAATAGAACATTACTTGGGGAAGTTAAATGCTTTTATTTCATTACTAGTTACAGATTTTTGACCCTCTGCATAATTTTTTGGTGCTAGGATGGTAGGGAGTCTAGAGTTATCTGACACACTGCTCAATTTCTCTCTTGGTTGCAATGCTCATGGAGAAGGCTCCTTTGGGAACTAGTTCACTTACTTAGAGAATGAGAGAGTGGAGTTTGGGATTTAGCCCAAATATACAAGCCTTTACTGCAGCTGCTTTTGAGGACGGACCCAAGGGTTCTGGCTGCTTTGATTACAGTTCTTTAATGAGTTCTTCATCATCCTGTGTCTTTGCTTGTAGCATCTCTGAGTCTCCTTTATGAAAACTAGCCCTTATTCTCCTTGGTATTCTCCTGGGCTTAGGTGTCCTCTGTTGTATCTTCATCACTGCAGTCTCATCTGCTTTTCCAGTTGCAAGGAATTACTCAAAACTTTTGGTCTACTTTCTTTACCCTTTCGTGATTACCAGTGTTATTAAAGCTTTCTTCTTTCTTTCTTTTTTAGAGATGGGGTCTTGCTGTGTTGCTCAGGCTGGCCTTGAACTCCTAGGCTCAAGTAATCCTCCTGCCTCAGCTAAGACTACAGGCGTGCACCAGCATGCCCAGCTCAAGGCTTTATTCTTTAAAAACAAACAAAAGGAATTTCAAGGAAACTTTAGGAAGAAAGGTCGATGTTTAGTCTATGCTTCCTTTTTAATGACACCAAGAGGCTGCTGTATCCTAAAACTTTTTCATAACTAGGCTGTTAGAATCATTGGAAGAAGTAGCTCCCTGGCCATCACTCAAAGGTAGTCCTAATAAGTATGTCAGTCAAGCCTTAGATATAGTCACTTAGAGTGAATACTAGATTTCTAGAAGAACCAAGATGCTATAAGCAATAGAAAGGAACTCTTGCTTCCTGTAAAAGGACTACTGTCTTGTTTTGGGTAAAAGGTATGCATATCTAATAGTTGGAAACCTTACCAACTTTGTTCAGTTACAGAAATGTGTGGCATTGACCATAAATACTCTAAGAGGTTAAAGAAGGAAGAAGCTATTGCCAACTGGTGTCAGTGGATAGATGTTTTGTGGAAGAAGCTGGAGTTTGAACTAGAATTTAGTAAGGGTGGATAGAAATTTAATTAGTAGAGAATGGAAGGAAGAATGCTTTCTAGATAAGTTAAGGGAATGAGGGACAAGGGGAAATGGAGCTGGAAATGACCATAGTTTGAAGAACTATGGAAAGACTAACATGACTGAGAAAGATTGGAGAATGGGAGATGAAGATTGACAAGGGTGGCATGTAAAAAGTTTGGCTCTGGCTTCAGGTATTTATTTAGAGTGACTAAGGTATGGGACGTCCAGCAAATTTCTTAACTTTTCGGGGTTTTCTCATCTGTCAAATTAAGGATAATAATAGTACCTATAACCTAGGTTATTCCTAGGATTAAGTAGGATAAGGCATATAAAAAGTTTAGAATACTTCCTGACCCATGGTAAAGACATATTAAATGAGAGTTATTTTTGTTATCCAGTCAATTTTAGGGATTATCTTAAGTAAATTTTCCTTTTTGTGTTTGACACAACTGTTTGTGAGTGTTGTCTAACTTCCATACTATATAGCTCATATGTTTTACTGGCTAAGATGAATTTTGTAGGATTTGCAGTTGAAAGTTTTAGGGATTCCAAATACATAGTCATTTTTTCAGTGGGATATTCTGTGAATTCAATTCAGTATTCTGTGTTGAAAACTGTTAGTGGTTAAATTTTCTATAGCAAATATATCATGCCTTTTTCTTGAACCCTTGTACTTCTTTGTGCCTTAGCTTCCTTCTGTTGAGTAATGAGCATATAAGAACAAAGAAATTTTATACCTGGAAAAATTTTATACGTAGGCATCATGAGCCCTGGGAAGGAGTCACTGTATTTGATACATGAGCTTGATAGCTAGTGACTAAAAATTTACAAACTTTTAAGAGCATTTGAATGAGTTTGGACTGCATTAGAAGATCACTTATGAAGCTATATATGAAAATAAGTGGGGAAAAATGGTCCCAAATTATTAGGAAACAGGGCTGCCAATCAAAACCTCATAATTCTCATTCAAGAACTGAATGGTCTAATGCTAAAGACAATAACAAATCTAAACAGAAAAAGTAGTACACACAACTAAAATGCAGGGCTGCAAAGTCAGTAGTAGAAAATAAATGCCCTGTTGATAAATAAGCCCAGAGAGGATTAGGGCAAAACTGTTTTTTATTTTTACAAAAATTAAACATGGAGAAGGTACCGTTCTCCAGCTTTCATATGTGCTTGTCAAAGTATTTCTTTTTCAAAACTCAGAATTGATATCAGGGTCCTTGCTTCACACTTGAGGAAAAATTGAGTATGCTATATGTTTAAAAATAACATAAACACTATTGAAGAAAATATCTCTGCAAGGAAGGTGTAAGAATTAGCTCAGGTAAATTATTTTCTTGAGCTCTTTGTATATGAATAGCACATTGGTTTACAGAATTGAGGGTAAGACTAATGCAATTTTAAAATTAAACCTTCTAAAATTATGGCTTGAGAAGACATGCATTTATTGAGTTAGAAGAGATTATTTTGATTTTACATAGTTTACCAACAGTTTAGGGGTAGGGTCTAGGATTCTTAAAGTATTTTTTATACTCTCTTGATTGAGATATATATAACCATAGAATATACTAATTTAAAGTATACAATTCAGGTGATTTTTAATATGGTCACAAAATTATGTAAATATAATCCCAGTCAATTTTAGAACATTTTCATCTCCACAAAAAAGAAACTCTATGCCATGAGTAGTCACTCTCAATTTTCTCCCAGCCCTTCTCCTCCATCTCCCTCAAAGGCCTAGGCAACTGTGAATGTGATTTCTGTTTCTACGGATTTGCATAATGTGGATATTTCATATAAATGGAATCATATATCAGAACTTTGTGTGTCTGGCTTTTTTTTACTTAGCATAATGTTTTCAGGGTTCATCCGTATATTACCAGTTCTTTATTCCCTTTTATGGCCCGATAATGCTTCCTGTGTGGAGGGCCCGTTTTGTTCATCCATCCTCAGTTGATGGACATTTGTGGTGTTTACTCTTTTTGGCTATTATGAATAATGCCACTATGAACATTTGTGTAAAACTTTTTATGTGAATATATTTTTTCATTTTTCTCGAGTATATACCTAGGAGTGAAATTACTGGGTCATATGGTATATTTTGGTTTCATTTTTTGAGGAATTGCCAAACTTTTTCCAAATGACTGCACCGTTTTATGTTCCAGCCAGGAATATGGGGGGGTTCTGATTTGTCCTCAATTCTCTTCAACACTTACTGTCTTTTTCATTTCGGCCATTCTAGTGAATATGAAGTGGATCTTACTGCAGTTTTGATTTGCACTTCTGTAATGACTAATAACGTTAATCATCTTTTTATGTGCTTATTGGCCATTTGTATGTTTTTGGAAAATGCCCACTTCAAATTCTTTCCTTATTTTTCATTTGGGTTGGCTTTTTATTGTTTTTTGTATGTTTGTTTTGAGCCAGAGTCTTGCTTTGTCTCCCAAGCCATAGTGCAGTGTGGTATGATCAGGGCTCATTGCAGCCTCTACCTCCTGGGCTCAACAAATCCTCTCAACTCAGCCTCTCAAATAGCTGAGATTACAGGCGCATACCACTATACCCAACTAATTATAAATTAATTTAATGTTTTGTAGAGACAGGGTTTCACTTTGTTGCCCAAGCTAGTCTTGAACTCCTGGGCTCAAGCGATCTTTTCACCTTGGCTTCTCAAAGTGTTGAGCCTCCCATAGTGTTGAGCACAGGCATGAGCCACCGCGCTTGTCCTATTTATTGTTAAGTTCTGAGTTATTTATGTATTCTGGATACCAGTCACTTATCAAATATATGATTGGTAAATATTTTCTCAGTATCTACAGGTTTTCCTTTGACTTTCTTGATGGTATCCTTGAAGCACAAGTTTTACATTTTGATGAAGTTTAATTTATCTGTGTTTTCTTTTGTCACTTATACTTTTTTTTTTTTTCTTTTTGAGACAGAGTCTCGCTCTGTCAGCCAGGCTGGAATGTAATAGCGTGATCTCAGCTCACTGCAACCTTTGCCCCCACTGGGTTCCAGCGATTCTCATGCCTCAGCCTCCCAAGCAGCTGGGACTACAAGCACACACCACCACACCTGGCTAATTTTTGTATTTTTAGTAGAGACGGGGTTTCATCATGTTGGCCAGGCTGGTCTCAAACTCCTGATCTCAGGTGATCTGCCCACTTCAGCCTCCTAAATTGCTGGGATTACAGGTGTGAGCCACTGTTCCTGGCCATCACTTGTTCTTTTGTGACATGTCTAAAATGTCTGCCTAACTGAGGATTCTTTTTTTTTTTTTTTTTGG
>NW_012114877.1:3192926-3202708 GCF_000951035.1 Colobus angolensis palliatus | reverse complement strand
CCAGGATGGTTTCGATCTGACCTCGTGATCTGCCTGCCTCGGCCTCCCAAAGTGCTGGGATTACAGGCCTGAGCCACTGCGCCCGGCCTTGCTGTACCTTTTATGCTCAGTGAACTCTTGAATTCTGTAGCCTTTAACATTGTTGGTAAAAATAATTCTTATTTTGTTTATATATCACTATTATTTCTAGCAACATAATACATACATTTGAAATATAAATGAAATGTTTGTTGCATTGCAAATACAAACCTATAATCACACAACTCTATTATCAGTTTTCCTTAAGTTATTTCAGAGACCACATAGTCTAATATATCATTTTGTTGACTTTCTGGGTTTTCTAGGGCCAGGCTTTGTCAATGCATAGTTACAGTGGTGGGATCTGAGGGGTGCTGTGATCATGGTCTTGAACAAATAGTTACTGTTGTTAGCTTTCCAAAAGAAAGTTTGTTTATTTGAATTGATCTCTTCTCCTTTGTTAAGGTATGTATGTATGTATGTATGTATGTATTTATTTTTTCCCTGTGTCAGTCACATTGGGGACTGAGACACCAAGAGACCATGTGAATTTTCTAAGCAGCACTCGCTATCAGTGTGTGGCCTAAAGACTGGTCCTGATTTGTGATCTATTTGTTACTGGTCAGCGACAACATAAGTACAAAAATTAAGAATAAACACTTAGAAATGTTTATAGCAATTTGATATTTCTGCTTTATCTAAGTACATGATCTTTTTTTCTAGTAATTTATATTTTTGTTGTTGTTGTCATTTTTACAAAAATAGTGGGGTTTGTGATGTCTTGGGAAAAACTGGTTCTTTACCACAGATTAAACCATTGATCTAGGTTCAGAGAGAATTATTGACAGTAGTACCAGAACTATTTTGATTGCTGGGCTTTTTACTTTGAATTGCTATATCTTTCTCTGTATCTTTCTCCATAGTCGTAGTCATATTTTAATTCAAATATTTAGGTTTATTTTCACTATGGAGAAACTTTAGGCCTTTTAATCCCACATTTCTCATCAGGTATACTTTCAGATTCCAATGTCATAATCAGATATTAATTATATTTTTGTATGAGAGTCAAGCAATGGAACGTGCTGAAAGTTTTTCATTTGGAATATCTAGAGAAAAGGGTAATTGAATTTGAATATCAACTAATTATTTTCCATACCTAAAAAGCGGAAACATATAATGTCATATTTAAAGACTATGTCAGAAAAATAATTTCATCCCAGAGGTACTTTTGTGTTGTTTTGTATAAATGCCTCCAGAAGCTCCTCCTTGCTTTTTAATACCACCTGTGAGCTTTTCTATTTTGAACATGCCTGTATCTTTCTTTAACACTAAAGGAGTTTAATAATAAGTATATTTTAATATCAAAAATAGTAAAATTTCTTACCACGGGGAAAAGAAATACACATATATTTCCTTCACTGAATAGGACTTACTTTGGTGTTGGTGTCCTGGGATTTATGTATGTTATAATCCCCTAATATGCTTAAAATAGGGTTTCTTTTCTAAAAGAAAATGTGTCTTATAAGAGGTGAGTAATTGATTTTTAAAATAAAAGTAAGAAAGTGTTGTACATTTTAGACAGTGCTAGATGGAATAAAAGTTTATTTCAACAGATTTTACGGTTAGCTATTTTAGACTTGGGAGAATAAAATGATTAATAAGGTATGTCGCTGTCTTTAAAGACCGTATTTGTAGATTAGTAGAGAGAGGAGAGATATAAATATCAACTAATTCAAGGCAGATTGGTTTAATCACTATTACAAGAAATACAGAAGGAGACAGAAGATGGTAATTATGGTAGGAATAAAGACAGACTTGGTAACATCAATGACGTTTGAACCAGGTATGGGAGAATAAGATTTTTGATATATAGAACATGGAGGTGATAGTTTTTCACATTTGCGAAACAACCTGGTAAAGGCATATGTTGATCAGGACTCTTTGAATGGACAGGACAGAAAAAGAACCCAACTCAAACTGGCTTAAGCACAAAGCAGAAAGGGGAGTTTACTGGTTCACTTGTGAAAGATATGTCACTTCTATTCATTTTTCACTTGTGAATAATGAAGAGAATTGGAATCTTGCCTCTTGCCCACCTAGATCCAGGTAGGTGCTCAAACTGTAGTGAGTATTCCCACTCACATACTGCTTTCCTATGTGTAGCTTCTCCTTAGAGACACTGTGCCCATAGGATGGCTGTGGCAAAGATGACCACCCACCAGCAGCTTCTTAGATATTTCTACCAGATTAGCAACCCCATTGAAATAGAGATCTCTCAATAATTGCAGCAGAAATCTTTGGCTTGGGTCATGTGCTTATTCTAAATCAATCACTGTGGCGTGTGTGTGTGTGTGTGTGTGTGTGTGTTGCACTAATTCGCTAGGTCTGGATCATGTGCCCAAAAAAGAGTTTGTGGAGAGGAGTGAGGTCAGCTTCACCTGATCCCTAAGGAGACTGGGGAAGGTACCATTCTCCAAAGGAAAACTGAGGTACTCTTAAAGAAATAAGCAATTCAGAGCAGGCAAAAACAGCCACTACAAGGTAGGATATGTGAAAGTATGACTAAACTTAGGTGTTGTAAAAACGTGTGTAGAGAGAATAAGAGGCTGGGATAGATAATAGTTACAGATATACATTCAGTAATGGATATTGCAAGTTCCTTAAAGGAGAGTATAATGTTTATCAGTAGGTTAAAATAATTATTTAGCATGCTAAATTTTGAATTGATTTATAGAGAGAAGAGCTGGAGGCAAAAATAAATGTTAAAACTGTCTAGACTGGTTAATTTTTAAAATTTTTCATTTATTTGTTGTCATTAATTCTTCAAACCTTTCATAAGAGCTGATGTTCCAGTTAGTGAAAGTTCTCCTTTTTTTTTTTTTTTTTTAAACTGTTTGCTGTTTGGCCGTTATATTCTTTTTCTTTTTAGCAATGTATGAGAAGAAGGGATTAACTAGATAAAACAAACCAATCACTTTTACTTGTTAGCACCTATATGAAAAGATGCAATTGTATAGATTAGAACTAAACAAAAATTAGAATTTTAGATTATTTGAATTTAATTTGTCTTGGATAGACATGCTTTTTGTTTATCTTTTCCTAATTTCTATTCTTTTGTAAAAAACAATTGAGGCAGTTAGGGAAGATACATGTATTATACCAAAGTTAAAAAAAAGAGGAAATCAAAGGTGGGGAAGAGGAGGATATATAGGAAAATTAAAGTAAGGCTAGTATTATCTGTATCTCAAATGCCTACCATAAGTACTCTAGCTTTTGCTGGAAATTACTTACTTATTTGACCCTCGCTTGCTTGCTTTCTTTGCCAATGCAAAGAAGGAAAACTGATTAGGTGCAAGATTTATACTGTTCTTGTTATAAAAATAAATGAAGTACTCAAGAGAAGTATAGTTCTTAGTACCCGTAGTACTAGGATCTGGTGAAACTTCTTTGAAGGGGGCTTTAAAAAGAATGTCATATAATGTGGTAAATAAAAACCACAAGAGTATATTTAGTAATGCTCTGGAGTTCTTTCCGAAAACATCTACCAACATAGGTATGTAGCATAATGCCAGAATACAGCCTAGGACAAGTCATTTTTGTGTGGGGCCAAAATAACAGTCTGGATCAGGGGTTGGCAATCTACAGCCCATGGAGCAAATTTGGCTTGTTGCTATATTTTTATAGATAATTATACAGCACAGCCATATGTATTTGTTTACATATTGTGTACGGCTGTGTTCGTGCTACAACAGCAACAGTATGTAGTTGTTCCACAGACCGTAGTCCCACAAAGCCTGGAATGTTTCTAGTCTGACACTTTACTGAAAAAGTTTGCCCACCTTTGGTCTAGATATACAACTCACTGATAGATTGGTTTAAAATTGAGACAGTATATAAAGTGTCTAGAACAAAGGTCTCAAACTGGTAGGCCAAGTTACAAATTTGGCCTATAGGTATATTTTGTTTAGCCAAATCAGTATTTGACTTTTGAAAATTTGTGCCAACCCAGAAAAATTCAGATTTGTGCCTTCTCTGGGAAAATTGGATGGTCTGGCAATACCGAGCTTACATTGTGTTTGTCATCCTTTAAAAAGGATGCACCATCTTTTTCCAATTTGTATTCCTTACTACTATATTACCTCCCAGCACACTATTAAGTGTGCATTATGTCTTAAAAAAAACCCCACACATACTGTAATTTTAAAATGCTTTATTGTTAATAAATGCCAACAATCATCTTAGCCCTCAGAGAATTATAACCTTTTTGCTGGTCGAGGGTCTTGTCTCAATGTGGATGGCTGCTGAAGGTCGGGGGGTTGTGGCAATAAAGACAACAATGAATTGATTGGTTCATTGATTGATTCTTCTTTCCATGGAAGATTTCTCTCTGGCATGTAATGTTGTTTGCTAGCATATTACCCGTGGTAGAACTTCTTTAAGAATTGGAGTCAGTCCTCTCAAACCCTGCCACTGCTTTATCAACTACATTTATGTTATATTCCAAATTAATTGTCATTTCAACAGTGTTTATAGCATCTTCATCAGGAGTAGATCCCATCGCAAGAAACTACTTTCTTTGCTCACCCTGAGAAGCAACTCCTCATCCCTTCAAGTTTTATCATGAGATTGCAACAATTCAGTCATGCCTTCGAGGTCTACTTCTAATTATAGGTCTCTTGCCATTTCCACCACATCTGCTGTAACTTCTTCAATTGATGTCCTGAACCCCTCAAAGTCATCCTTGAGGGTTGGAATTAACTTCTTACAAACTCCTTGTACTTTTGTGTTATGAAAATGGCTTCTGTCCTTAAACCTCATGAACCAACTCTGCTAGATTCTAACTTTTCTTCTGCAGCTCTCATCTCTGTCAGCCTTCATAGAATTGAAGAGAGTTAGGGCCTTGATCTGGATTAGGCTTTGGCTTAAGGGAGTGTTGTATCTGGTTTAATCTTCTAGCCAGACCACTCAAAGTTTCTCCATATCAGTAATTAGGCTGTTTTGCTTTTTGCTTTTTTTTTGGAGACAAAGTCTCACTCTGTCACCCAGGCTGGAGTGCAGTGGCATAATCTCAGCTCACTGCATCCCCTGCGTCCCGTGTTCAAGTAATTCTCGTACCTCAGCCTCCCGAGTAGCTAGGATTGCAGGTGCCCGCCACCACACCCAGCTAATTTTTGTGTTTTTAGTGGAGTCGAGGTTTCACCATGTTGGACAGGCTGGTCTCAGACTCCTGACCTCAGGTAATCCACCTGCCTCGGCCTCCCAAAGTGCTGGGATTACAGGTGTGAGCCACCATGCCTGGCCAGGCTGTTTTGCTTTCTTATCATTTGTGTGTTCACTGGAGTAGCACTTTTGTTTTCCTTCAAGGACTTTTCCTTTGCATTCACAAGCTGGCTGTTTGGCACAAGAGGCCTTCCTTTTGGCCTATCTGGAATTTCTACATGCCTTTCTCCCTAAGCGTTATCATTTCTATCTACCTTTTGATTTAAAGTGAGAGGTGTGGAACTCTTTCTTTCACTTGAACACTTAGAGTTCATTGTAGGGTAATTTTTTTTTTTTTTTTTTTTTGAGATGGAGTCCTGCTCTGTCGCCTGGGCTGGAGTGCAGTGGCGTGATCTCGGCTCACTGCAAGCCCCACCTCCTGGGTTCACGCCATTCTCCTGCCTCAGCCTCCCGAGTTGTAGGGACTACAGGTGCCCACCACCATGCCTGGCTAATTTTTTTGTATTTTTAGTAGAGACGGGGTTTCACCGTGTTAGCCAGGATGGTCTCAATCTCCTGACCTCGTGATCCACCCGCCTCGGCCTCCCAAAGTGCTGGGATTACAGGCTTGAGCCACCATGCCCAGCCCATTGTAGGGTTATTAATTGACTTAATTTCAGTGTTGTTATGTTTCAGGGAATAAGGAAGCCCAAGGAGAGGGAGAGAGATAGGGTAAGATTGAGTTGTGGAGCAGTCAGAGAACATACATTTATTATTAAAGTTTGCTGTCTTATATGAGTGCAAATCATAGTGCCCCAAAACAATTAGATGGTAACATGAAAGATCACTGATTATAGATCACTGTAACAGATATAATAATAATAATAATGAAAAACTGAAATATTGCAAGAATTACCAAAATGTGACACAGAGATACAAAGTGAGCATGTGCGGTTGAAAGAATGGTGCCGATAGATTTGTTCAACAAGGGTTGTCACAAACCTGCAATTTGTAAAAAATGCAGTGTCTGTAAAGTGCAGTAAAGCAAAGTACAGTAATATGAGGCATGTTTGTATAAATACAAATGGGTAGTTGAGAACCAAATGACATATCTGTTACATTTACTACTTTGGCTCTTCAGTTGTCATACTTAACAGAGGTGATAGTGGATGAAGCTATCACCATAGAAATGAAGAATAAAGATTGGATTTG
Source organism: Colobus angolensis palliatus (assembly GCF_000951035.1). Lineage (NCBI taxonomy): Eukaryota > Metazoa > Chordata > Mammalia > Primates > Cercopithecidae > Colobus > Colobus angolensis. The sequence goes on along the minus strand of NW_012114877.1, from coordinate 3,196,279 downwards.
ACAAAGAAAATACTTACATTAATAATTGTTATTAATTATTTGGTAAATGCTAATGTATCAGATTAAGCAGACAGAGATAAGAGTTATAAGGAATGGGTCAAACGACAAATACATGTTAGTTTGTTATGGGAGGGAACTGGAAGTGTAGAAGAAAGGCAGGGCTTGGTACACTTCTGGGGAACTCAGGCCTGGGAACAACCTGACTGGAGGCCCAGTGATCAACTTGATGGGTAGGGACAAAGGAGAGTAAGTAGTTGGGGGTACAACCAGTGGTAGACCTCATGATTATGCTTAACGTGAATCTTGACACTTAGATTATTTTCTCGGGGAAGTGATATTATCTATAAAGAAAGTGGAAAAGCAGATAAGAAAGATCAAGTTTGTTGAGCTTGAAGGAGTGTTGAGAATCCAGTCAAAGATATTTAAGAGGGAGTCTGAGATATGGAATAGAGATATGGAGAATCATTGATTTATTTGCCTAAACATGTTTAATATCATGAGAAAGAGAAGACTTGCCAGAGATGGTAGAATGAGATAGATGAGAAGATTTAGAATAGAGACATTTTCTCCAACTTTCCTCACAGGTAAACCAGGAGAATTGCTGCTTTTGTTTCTAAACCTATAATTCTATTTTACAGAATTTTAGAAACCGTTAATTACTTTCATTCCTTAGTATGATTATAGTCATGGTGATACATTTTATCTCAGTAGTTTTCTTTGGCGTTTGTTAGAATGTTGATGTGATCTTAGGCTTTTTTTCCTCCCTCTTTGTTTTTATTATCTAATAATTTTTCTCCATGTAATTCAGGCATCATGTTACATTACTATGTCTTGTCCTGGCAACTTAAATAATATTAAGCTATATTCAAGGCAGATCAGATATACTTTTAGTATCTGCATACTAAATTTTCAAGGACTTTAAAGAAGATAAACTCTGTGTTTGATCATGTCATGAGTAAATAGTACTGTTGTTGTTAAGTGCACAGATTATTGTATCCTACATACCTGGGTTTAATCCTGGTTTGACACTATGACTTTGAACAAATTTTCTGTCTAAACCTTAGTTTCTTAATTTGTAAAAATAGGGATAATTAATAGTATTTCATGAGATTGTAGTAGGGATGGGTACATAGGACATGCCAATGTTAGCTCTTGGTTACTGTAATGTCACAAGATGACCAAGGGATGAATAATTGACTTGATTTTAGTACATATTTTCTTTGGAATTTTTATCCATGTTTGAACACAAGTAGTTTAATTTGTGTTGGACAATATTTTATTTAATCATATCATATTGTGAGTAGCTAAAAGATGAGTCGATTACTATGATTATTTTTATGATTTAATATTCAACTTTTTACTAATAAATATGGCAGGCATTTTTATGTGGTGGTTCATAAATGTCATGACCAGTGTTTTGACCTATGTTAAATTTCCGTGATGTTTTTTATTTGGGTGAATCGTATTTAGCTTCCTGTCTGTTAGACAGTAGGAAAGTAATGCAACAATAGCATATGAGAATTTGATCAAAATGAGCCTTAACCCTGAGAAGCATTAACTAGATTATTTTGTTAGAAATATGCCAATGGATTTAAATGTAGATAATCTTGAAATTTCAAATGATTTCATTCTTTGATTAGTTGTTTACATACTTGATGACCAAAAAACCCAAGATATGTAGTTACTGTCACATTAAATTAAGAAAATAATTTATAAATAAAGCTTCATTTTAAATGTACTAGGAGGTAACTTTTGAGAAAACTTATTAGTGGATCCTGTTTTATAAATGGAAAGATTATATTTTGTGACAATTATTAACGGTTTTAAAAATCAAATTCTTAAATATTTGATTTTTTTAAGAGATAAGATCTCGCAATATTGCCCAGGCTGGAATAGTGGCTATTCACAGGTGCAATCATAGTGCGCTACAGCCTTGAGTTCTTGGACTCAAGCAATATTCCTGCCTCAGCCACCCAAGTAGCTGGGACTATAGGCATGTGCCACTGCACCAGGCTTATATTTGATTTTTTAAACATTTTCTAAGCACTTTTATTTTAACTTTTATGAATAATTTCAAACATACAGAAATAGAATATTATAATAAAACTTCTGTGTATCCATATCTCAGCTTGAACTGTTATCACCTCGTAGACAGTAGTGTTTTGTTTGTATTTATACTTGCTCTACTTGCTCCTTCTAGATTATTTTGAATAAAATTCCACATGTCATTCCTAAATATTCCAAGATATTGATAGTGATTATTTTTAAAACAACCTTAATACTCTTATCACACCTTAAAAATTAGCAGCAATTACCTAATATTATTAAACATACAGGTATAAGGCATGTAAAGATGCTATCTTTTAGCAATTGAAGGCATTGAAAAATCAACATTTCAGAATGTGATTAGTGTTAAAGTGGTTTTTGTCTTGTGAACACTGAGAAGGGAAGAGAGTATGGGAAAGTTCTTTTTTTTTTTTTTTTAATTATACTTTAAGTTCTGGGATACATGTGCAGAACATGCAGGTTTGTTACATAGGTGTACATGTGCCATGTGGTTTGCTGCATCCATCAACCCGTCATCTACATTAGGTATTTCTCCTAATGTTATCTATCCCTCCCATAGCCCCCACCCCCTGACAGGCACTGGTGTGTGATATTCCCCTCCTGTGTCCATGTGTTCTCATTGTTCAACTCCTACTTATGAGTGAGAACGTGCGGTGTTTGGTTTTCTGTTCCTGTTAGTTTGCTGAGAGTGATGGTTTCCAGCTTCATCCATGTCTGTGCAAAGGACATGAACTCATCCTTTTTTATGGCGGCATAGTATTGCATGGTGTATATGTGCCACATTTTCTTTATCCAGTCTATCATTGATGAGCATTTGGGTTGGTTCCAAGTCTTTGCTATTGTGAATAGTGCTGCAGTAAACATACATGTGCGTGTGTCTTTATAGTAGAATGATTTAAAATCCTTTGGGTATATGCCCAGTAATGGGATTGCTGGGTCAAATGGTATTTCTGGTTCTAGATCCTTGAGGAATTGCCACACTGTCTTCCACAATTATTGAACTAATTTGCACTCCCACCAACAATGTAAAAGCATTTGTATTTCTCCATATCCTTTCCAGCATCTATTGTTTCCTGACTTTTTTTTTTTTTTTGAGATAGAGTTTCACTTTTATTGCCCAAGCCAGAGTGCAATGGCGCGATCTTGGCTCACTGCAACCTCCGTCTCCTGGGTTCAAGCGGTTTTCCTGCCTCACCATCCCAAGTAGCTGGGATTATAGACATGCACCACCATGCCTGGCTAATTTTGTATTTTTAGTAGAGACGGGGTTTCTCCATGTTGGTCAG
>NW_012114877.1:3192313-3192876 GCF_000951035.1 Colobus angolensis palliatus | reverse complement strand
TAGACATGCACCACCATGCCTGGCTAATTTTGTATTTTTAGTAGAGACGGGGTTTCTCCATGTTGGTCAGGCTGGTCTCAAACTCCCGACCTCAGGAGATCCGCCCTCCTCGGCCTCCCAAGGTGCTGGGATTTGACAGGTGTGAACCACCACGCCCGATCTGTTTCCTGACTTTTTAATGATTGCCATTCTAACTGGCATGAAATGGTATCTCATTGTGGTTTTGATTTTCATTTCTCTAATGACCAGTGATGATGAGCTTTTCTTCATGTTTGTTGGCCACATAAATGTCTTCTTTTGAGAAGTGTCTGTTCATATCCTTCACCCACTTTTTGATGGGTTTGTTTGTTTTTTTCTTGTAAATTTGTTTAAGTTCCTTGTAGATTCTACATATTAGCCCTTTGTCAGATGGATAGGTTGCAAAAATTTTCTCCCATTCTGTAGGTTGCCTGTTCACTCTGATGACAGTTTTTTTTGGTGTCCGGAAGCTCTTTAATTAGATCCCATTTGTCAATTTTGACTTTTGTTGCCATTGCTTTTGGTGTTTTAGTCATGAAGTCTTT
>NW_012114877.1:3191459-3191764 GCF_000951035.1 Colobus angolensis palliatus | reverse complement strand
TCATGTTTCTGCATATGGCTAGCCAGTTTTCCCAACACCATTTATTAAATAGGGAATCCTTTCCCCATTACTTGTTTTTGTCAGGTTTGTCAAAGATCAGATGGTTGTAGAAGTGTGGTGTTATTTCTGAGGCCTCTTTTCTGTTCCATTGGTTTATGTATCTGTTTTGGTACCAGTGCCATGCTGTTTTGGTTACTGTAGCCTTGTAGTATAGTTTGAAGTCAGTTAGCATGATGCCTCCACCTTTGTTCTTTTTGCTTAGGATTGTTTTGGCTATATGGGCTCTTTTTTGGTTCCATATGAAA
>NW_012114877.1:3174336-3191239 GCF_000951035.1 Colobus angolensis palliatus | reverse complement strand
ACTTGTGATTTTTGCACATTGATTTTGTATCCTGAGACTTTGCTGAAGTTGCTTATCAGCTTAAGGAGATTTTGGGCTGAGATGATGGGGTTTTCTAAATATACAGTCGTGTTATCTGCAGACAGAGACAATTTGATTTTTTAAAAAGAATTAAACCTGTGTCATATGTCTATATGTTTTATAATTAAATAAATTTAAAGTCTTAATGTTGTTGTCTTGAATTGTATCAACTGGAATTCTAAAACTCTTTCTTTGGATGGTAAAAATGCATGAGACATAAGTGTTGTTCTTTATATACATGATATTTGGATTTTATATAATAGCTCCTTTAGTTGAAAATTGTTGCCCAATTTTTTTTCTTGCTCTGTTTTACTATCCACTGAGTTTTAATAGTGTCTGTTATCATGAAATATTTCTTCTCTGTTGATATTATTTCAAATCCCCTGTTCTTTCTGTGCTATCTGATTTTCATCTAAAGATGTATTTCAATGTAAATCTTTTTATAAATCTTGATAGATATATAAACCTATTGACCTGTGTGAATGTTTACACTCCTGCTAGCTGTACTCCTCTGAGACTATAAACTCATTGCTGGTCTGTTATTTAGTCCAGATATATAAAGATTGAACAGCTTTTTATCCCAAAATCATGGTGGGGGAATGTGTACTAAGATGTTGAAATGCTGATGTCCATTTAAAATGTTATAAATGTTTTAAACAAGCTATTTGAAGTATACATACACAATTTTTGTTTGATGAGGAAAAGTGAGTTAGGTATGGTTTAGGTAAAGCATATCCTCTCAGATTAAATTTTTCATCACTGTGACTGTGCCCACAACAGGGATTCAGATAGTGCACTGAGCAACCCATGTTAGCAATTCATTTCCTATCCTTTTGTAACATGTTAGAAAATGTATCAGAAAGGTTTCGGTGAACTTTGATCAAATTAGTTTATACCTGTGATTTGACTAATACTTTTCTAGAATCCTTGTGAATTTATTCTTGCTTTCATACTTAGCAACTAATTAATCAGAACACTTTTTTGCCTTATCAAATTTATTTACTACAGAAATCTAATTATCTGTTACTGATTGTTGAGACAAAATCCAAAGGCCATCTCTCAGTGTAACTGCTAATATATTAAGTGCATCAACACATATTTATATTGTAAAAATTGACAGTCGGAATTTTCTTATTTTTAATATCTTAGTATTCTTATCTTAATATCTGGCCTACTAAAACTAGAGTAATACAAAACAGCTGTATGTATTCATAAGTGATAGGAGGCCAAAGAAACAAAAAATTTTTCTCAACATAAGCTCTGCCAGTTAATGCTGAATATGTAACCATCTTTCATTTCAAAAGTATGAGTAAAATTGATATTTTCTCATAATTGCACAAATTAACAATGCACTTATCTTTTATCTATCATGTGGTTGGATTTTGAATGTGTCTTGAGATGTTGCTATTTCTTTAGCATTCTTTATATAGCACAGAGTGGGAAATGCTTCTTTTTATAAGCAAAAACATGAACAAAATATTTGTTAGAAAACATGTTAAGTCAGTTATTTAGTTATGAGATCATCATATGCAACCATTATCTATTTATAATTCTCCTTCTGGAAAATAAATAGAAGTTTAACAAATGCTGTCATTGAATGTCAAGCAAAATTTCAAAATTTTTTTTAGAAGTGTGATTTTTAAGTAATGGAGCTATACTAAAATACGTTAGTGTTTATTGTATGTGGACCTTATGCAGTTGAGTCAGGTTATCAATATAATTGACTAGGGCCTATGATGAAAAACTGAGATTATATTCTACTTTTTACTATATACTATGTTATCACTCCCAACTAAGTTTGGGGCTACTTAAACCTTGAAAAGTTTACTGATGTGGTATTTAGAATCTGTTATTTGGGTATCATAGGAAGGATGTAGTGAGTTGGTGGTAATTGATTTATCCTCCATCATACTGAACCTCCCACTCTTCTTCCACTTTGTCCTCCCTTGGGCAATAATCACAGGGTCGAACTGCCAATCTGTAGACTTAATTTTTTCCAGCAGTACCATCTGGCTCCTTGGCACCAGAAGTTATATTGGTTCTTTGTGGTTGTTACTGAGTTTGTCATATTGTTAGACAGCTGATGGGATGTTTTTTGCTATTCGACCGTTTTAAAACTAATTATTGATTTTTATTTAGAGAATCTTCTTTTGCCATTTATGATAGCATGGCAGGATTTTATTGTGAAAAAAGTAGAATGCACCTAAACAAATCCTATATAATGTATCAACCTTGAGATTCTCTTCTCTGTATTGTATTCTGTCTAGTTCTTTAGTAGCTCTCCCTTTCAAGAGAGATTAAAATTAATTGTACAGGTTTTCTGTTTCATTCAAACCTGTATGTGTTTTTAAATTATTTGAATTTGTATTTAAAGTCCTGTTATTACTGCAGTCGTTTCCTAATCATGAATGTTTAGAAGTCCCTATTAGTGGCACAGATAACCTTCTAATACCCAGCAATACTTTATCTCCTTAAAAAAATGGCCATTTGTATATCATCTTGTGTTTTATTTTGTAGATGAGGTGGTTTTACTGTTATGTCTAATGACATTCATAAACAATTTAAAAGAGTAATTTTGAAAGGTAGTTCTGAGTTTCAGTAATTAAAAAGAATTGCCTAAGCACATTTCTACAAACTTAAGTAGTTTGTTCATATTACAGTTAACTGGACATTTTTGATGAAGGCAAAAATTATTTGACCTATTTGTTTCTAAAGTAAGGATCATAAACAAAAATAAATAATTTTTTAAACTCATAAAGAATCTGCATGTAAAGCAGTTCATTTTGACAAGTATATGTCATATTTGATTGCATGTATTTTTAATGGAACATGATAAACATCATTTAGAAAGTTTTAAAGTAGTTATTTTAGAACACAATAAACATCTTTTACAAGGCCCTTTAGAGGTTTTCATTCATATAAAAGTGTTTCTCTTGAGTTTAAATATTTAATTAGAATCTATTCATCTATGTTGCATTATAATAATGGCAGGATACTGATGTGTTAGAAATATTTACAATGAATCTTTTTTTTTTTTTTGCTGGTGTAAGGGTGTTTGAAATTCCTAAAGAGTGATTTTGCTGGGATTATTTTAATACCACCATATTAGAAGCCTACTAACTACAAATTGGACTTTGCGGAATATTAGATAACATATAAAGCTAAATTGCTGTAATTTGGTTGTGATGTGATGTTAAATCCAGTTGTTTATAATTTTTCATTTAAAGTATGTAAAGAAAAGGAGCAGTAAATATCTCTCTGTAAGAGGAGCTAAATCAGGTGTCAGTGAAATGATTCATATGCCAACTGGAATTGTTAACATGCATTTTATTCTACTGTCTAGCAGGAGGAGGTGGGCTATAGAAAATGAATTCTCCACTAAATAATTTACAACAATTATATCAAATTTTAATAACTTGAGCTAAGAAGGCATACATATGATTCATGTTCTCACAGTTTCCTACATTAGAGATTAATTGTGCTTTTGTTAAACAAAAATGTACTCTTATAAATATTTTTAATTAGTAAATCATGATTAGTTTAATATTTATAGAGTAGCATCGTTTGATCAGTTTTTAGCTGTAGCTTCACATGAAACTAAAATATCACAGCTAAATCTGTTGTCTCAAATGCCAGCTCATGAGAATTTGCTCCTAATATCAAGAAATGCCCTGAATTGTTTGTTGGCTTTATCTTAACTCAAATATGTAAAGGGGACAGTAGAACATTTTTCTTTGGAATCACAGAGAGTTCAGTGACCTTTCTGTGGCAAATTATGTAGAAAGAAAATATTTATATTCATTTAAAATAACCTTCGTGAAGAAATAGTCTCATTACCCTGTTTGATCAATTTCTTGTAGCCTGAGCTGTAGCATGCTGCTATTGCCATTGGTTGATGGAATACACTGAGTAGTGGCTAATGGTGATGGTGCTCATCAGGAAGGGTTCAGCCAGCGGTCAGCAACAAATAATTCAAGACTGTTTCTAAGTTTGTGGCTGGTGGAATTTGCTTTTTGCCCCAAGCCAGTGGCATTGCTGAGCTGGGCTATTTGATTAGAAGAGAGGCATATTTGCTTCTTAGCAACTGCACATTTGCACAACCCATAGTCCTTTACTGCCTCCAAAGGTTTTCCTTTTGTGATGGTAGAATAATACTTTATTGTTGATTGACGGACAAAAGAAGTTCTAATACAAGACAAGCTTATAACCATTTTTGTTGTTGTTGGCTTTAAAAAATTTCAGCTACATATGCCATTTTTTGAAGAAGTATAGACAAAAGGTATGTATAGTGTAAATCAGTATGGAAACGCCAATGTGCTAGATTTTTAATATATTATCAAGGAGATTTGCACAGCATGAATACAATTGCATACTGTTACTTTTGTGCCTAGTAGGTTCAATGATAGAAAATCAATTCTGACTCCAGTGTATGTACCTATATCAATATTCTGGGTGTTTGCAGTCTCCAACTAGAAGTAATGCTAGAGAAAATTTAACTAATAATGTTGAAAGAAAAATTGATGTCAGTAGAACATCTGTATAGCTTTGTCACATTTAAGAACTAGTTTTTATGTAAGATTAGAAGTCAAATTTTGAATTCTGAATACAATGTGAGTATAGAATTTGGAATATAATTCTCACAGGAATGAACTTGCAGAAGAAAATATATGTCTTTAATAGAAGACAGAGGTATTTATAACTCAGCAGTTAAGAAACAAGTGAGAAAAGATAAATTTGGGGAGGACAGTTTGAGTTTTATGATCCTGGGAAACCAGGACCGGAAAAAAACAGGCTTTTTTTTTTCTTTTTTAAAAAAGCATGGTTTTATGGCTTTTCTCACTGAAACTATATGGTTAGGACTTGAATCTCAAGATTTTAAGGAAGATGGTATAAAAAGTGATACGACCATAGATGATGATAATTTTATTCTTGCATTATTTTTAGTAATAGTTTTTTTAACATACCTATTATACCTTAAAGAAATAATGCAAAACTATTTGAGTCAATACATTTTGATATACATCATTTAAATCCATTGTTTTACATATTTTGTCGACATAATTCATGGTAAAATGAAATGGCATCTGTAAGACTAATTGCCATTGGTTGATTTTTTTATATTCTATGATGTTATGTTTAGAACATATGGTGCTTTTTTAAGGGATTTTTTTTTTGTATTTTTGTCTCCTACAGTTCAGAATAGATATGAGAGTTTCCATAATTTAAGATGAACAACAAAAAAGTGCACTGGTGTGAATTATCCAGTTAACAAATCTTGAAACATGTTTTGGGATTTAGGGAAGTTAAAGCAAGTGCAGACATTAACATAGACATAAAGTGTATGTGGGCAAATACTCTCATTTCCCAATAAAAGGACCTTGGGGCATATCAGTATGCATAATATGACCATCACTCTGTGTACTTACTAATGAATAGCCATTTTAGTGGCAACCTAAAGCCCAAAAAAGGGAAAAGAAGTGAGGTTGAGTGATCTGATATTGCAAGGCAGTAATATGCCCCTTTGTATCAAGCAGCTGTCCCTTTGCAATTTCGGTTAACATCTTTGAAACAGTTCCCTTAAAAACAAACAGGGCCCTAGGAGGAAATGGAAAATACTTTTAAGAGTGGTTTTAAATTGTTTAAAAATTAACATGCCTGCAAATAAATTCCCAAAGTTAGGATGTGACTTTGATGTTATATAAATTAAGGTTATAGCTTTTGCTAGCATTTTACTTATAAGGTAAATTATGGGAATTTGATGTAATTAGGAAAATGTTCTTTAAATTACTAAACTCTCCTGTAAATAGTTGCAAAATGGCATTTTAAAACTCTAATCTACTATATTAAAATTACTTGTATTTATTAGTCTATATCATTAGCTGGCATTTACTACTAAGTGCCCCTTTCCCCTCTTTTAATAGCTTAACAGTTTCTTATTTTGGGATATATAACAAATGACAGTTTTCTTAGTGGGACTTTATAACAATTATCACCTGCAGGTGGAGGGGGTATCTTTTTTATTACTGACTAGTTTCTTCCCTCCATCTCCCACTGCAGATAGAAAAAGTAGAAAGTAATGTACAAAATGGTGTTCTTTTGGACTTAAGTTTTTACATATAGGCCCATTTTTTGAGAGAGAAGGGGAACAGAGACAAATGGAGGTTTCTGGTGCTTTTCTACTAGGTAAAGAGTGTGTAGAAATAGGGAAAGAGAAAGATGGTGTGGTTTGGGGATATGGATGGGATTTTTCAATTTGTTCATCAGAAAATTTCAGTGCGCAGGTGGCTTCCTGAAGCCTTTAAGGTAAAATCAGTAGAGAAATATATCAGAATAATTTTCAGTGGCATGAATGATGAATTATTGTTTTATTACTGAAGAAACTATGGCCCAGAGATATTAGGTGATTTGCCCAAAGCTACACAGCAAATAAAGGTGGAGCTGAGGTAGAAATTTAGGTCTTTTTTTTTTCTCCAAAGCCTGTGATCTTTTTCCGGTAGAACACGAATACCTGTTCTTCAGGCTTGTTGTGTTTAGGGACATGAGCTTTGGATGCTAACAAACAAGAGATGAAATCTCTGATACTTGCTTTGTGACTGGCCAAACTACTTGACTTCGTTTTATTTTTATTTTTTAATTTAAAAAATTTAAATTGACAATTAAAATTATATATAGGACTGGGGACGGTGGCTCATGCCTGCATTCCCAGTACTTTGGGAGGCCAAGGTGGGCAGATCACGAGGTCAGGAGATCGAGACCATCCTGTCCAACATGGTGAAACCCCATCTCTACTAAAAATACAAAAATTAGCCAGACATGGTGGTGTGCGCCTGTAATCCCAGCTACTCAGGAGGCTGAGGCAGGAGAATCACTTGAACCTGGGAGGTGGAGGTTGCAGTGAGTTGAGATTGCGCCACTGGACTCCAGCCTGGCCACAGAGTGAGACTGTGTCTCAAACAAACAAACAAAAAAATGTATATATGTATGGTGTATAGCATGATATTTTGATATGTGTATACATTTTAGAATGACTAAATCAAGTTATTTAACTCAAGTATTACCTCACATGCTTATATTTTTGTGGTGAGAACCTTTGAAATCCATTGTTAGCAATTTTCAAGTATACAGTATGTTAAGCAGTCACCATGATTTACAATAGGTTTCTCTTGAACTTATTCCTCCTATCTAACTGAAATTTTATATCCTTGGACTAGCACCTCCCCATTCCTTCTATTCCTCAGCCTCTGGTAACCACCATTTTGCTCTCTGTTTCTGTGAGTTTGACTTTCTTGTTTTCTTCTTTTCTTTTCTTCTTCTTCTTCTTCTTTTTTTTTTTTTAGAGACAGGGTCCAGGCTGGAGTGCAGTGGTGCAATCTTAGTTTACTGTAACCTCAAACTCCTGGGCTAAAGCCATCTTCCCACCTTAGCCTCCTGAGTGGTTAGGACTACAAGGGTGTACTACAATGACTGGCTGATTTTTTTATTTTTGTAGAGATGGAGTCTTGCTAGTTTGGCTAGGCTGGTCTTCAGCTCCTGGCCTCAAGTGATCCTCCTGCTTCAGCCTTCCAAAACACTGAGATTACAGGTGCGAACCACTGTGCCCAGCCCAACTTTTTAACACTACGTATAAGTTAAGATCATGCAGCATTTGTCTTACTATGCCTGGCTTTTTTACTTAACGTTTCGCCCTCCAGGTTCATCTACATTGTTACAAATGACAAAATTTCCGTCTTTTTAAAGGCTAAATGGTTTTCTGTTTTGTATATATACTACATTTTCTTCATCTGTTCGTCTTCATGGATACTTAGACTGATTCCGTATCTTGGCTATTGTAAAAAATGCTACAGTGAAGATGGGAGTGGAATTATCTCCTTGACATACTGATTTTATATCTTTTGGATGTGTTCCCAGAAGTGGGATTACTGGATCATATGGTAGCTCTATTTTAAATTTTTTTGGGGAACTTCCATACTATTTTCCATAATGGTTGTGCTAATTTACATTCCCACCAACAGTATACAAGGCTTTCCATTTCTTCACATCCTCACAAACACTGGTTATCTTTTATCTCTTTGATAATAGCCGTTCTGACAGGTGTGAGATGTTATCTCATTGTGGGTTTCATTTGCATTTCCCTGATGATTAGTGGTATTGAACATTTTTTTTCATATACCTGTTGGACATTTGTATATCTTCTTTTGAGAAAAGTTTATTTAGGTCCTTTGCCCGCTTTTTTTTTTCAGACAAAGTTTTGCTTTTGTTGCCCAGGCTGGAGTGCAATGGTGCAATCTCTGCTCACTGCAACCTCTGCCTCCCGGGTTCAAGAGATTCTCCTGTCTTGGCCTCCCGAGTTGCTGGGATTACAGACACATGCCACCACACCGGGCTAATTTTTGTATGTTTAGCAGAGATGGGGTTTCATCATATTGGTCAGGCTGGTCTTTTAACTCCTGACATCAGGTAATCTGCCCACCTCGGCCTCCCAAAGTGCTGGGATTACAGACGTGAGCCCCCACACCCAGCCACCCCACTTTTTAATTGAGTTTTGTTTTCCTACTATTAAGTGGGTTGAGTTCCTTATGTATTTTGGATCTTAACCCCTTATCAGATGTGTGTTTTGCAAATATTTTCTCCTATTCCGTAGGTTGTCTCTTTACTCTGTTGGTGTTTCCTTTGCTGTACAGAAACTTTTTAGTTTGATGTGACCCCATTTACCAACTTTTACTTTTGTTGCCTGTGCTTTGGGGGTCTTATCTAAAAAATCTTTGCCAAGACCAACATCATGGAGCTTTTCTTCTGTTTTCTTCTAATACTTTTAGTTTCAGGTATTCCACTTAAGTCTTTAATTCATTTTGAGTTGATTTTTGCAGTAGGCATTGTTGTTATACCCGTTTTGTACGTGAAGAAATTAGGTTACGTGCCTAGTAAGTATTGGAACCAAGGTTGAGACCCCAGCCATCTTATTCCAAGGCTTGTCCCCTCCTTTTTTTTTTTATTATGGTGAAAGACACATATTATCAAATTTACCATTTTAACCACTTTTGAGTATACATTTCAGTGGCATTAAGTACATTCACAATGTTGAGTAACCACCATCACTATTTTCATAATGTTTTCATCATCATAAACAGAGACTCTGTATCCGTTAAACAGTAACTCCCCATTCACCCACCTCCCTGCCCCTGTCCCCACAATCTCTATTCTATTTTTAGTCTCTGAATTGGCCTGTTCTAGGTACTTCATGTAAGTAAAATCATACTGTATTTGTCCATTTGTGTCTGGCTTATTTCACTTAGCATAATGTCCTTAAGAGTCATCATGTTGTAGCATGTATCAGAATTTCATTCTTTTTTTAAAGCTAATAATATTCCGTTGTGTATATATACCAAAATTTATCCGTTCATCTGTCCATGGACATTTATTTGGGTTATTTCCATCTTTTGGTTATTATGAATACTGCAGGGCCTGCACTTTTGACCACAGCCCTATACAGATGTATTAATTATTTATTGCTGTATAGCAGATTACCCCAAAACCTATCTATTATTTTATTATCACAGGCATACCTCGGAGCTGTTGTGGGTTTGGTTTCAGACCACTGCAATAAAATGAATATTTCAGTGAAGCAAGTCATGAGGTTTTTGATTTATATGCGTAAAAGTTATGTTTACACTGTAGCCTATTAAGTGTGCAATTAGTATTATGTCTAAAAAACAATGTGTATACCTTAATTTAAAAATACTTCATTGCTAAAAAAATGCTGACAATCATCTTACTCTTCAGCAAGTTGTAATTTTTTTGCTGGTGGAGCATCTTGCCTCAATGTGGATGACTGCTGGCTGATCAGGACAGTGGTTGCTGAAGGTTGGGATGGCTGTGGCAATTTTTAAAAGTAAGATAGCAATGAGTTTTGCCACATTGATTGACTCTTCCTTCCATGAAAGATTTCTCTGTGGCATGTGATGACATTTGCTAGCATTTTACCCAAAGTAGAACTCCCTTTCAAAATTGGAGACTGTATTAGTCCGTTTTCACACTACTATAAAGAACTACCTGAGACAGGGTAATTTATAAAGGAGGTTTAATTGACTCGCATTCCACATGGCTGGGGATGCCTCAGGAAACTTACCATCATGGCAGAAAGTTAAAGACACGCAAGCACCTTTTTCACAAGGTGGAAGGAGAGAGAGAGCAAGGGGTGAACTGTCAAACACTTTTAAACCATCAGATCTTGTGGGAACTCACACACCATCACAAGAACAACATGGAGAACCCCCCCTTCCCCAATGATCCAATCACTTCCCACCGGGTCCTTCTCTGGACACGTGAGGATTATAATTTCAGTTGAGATTTGGGTGGGAACACAGAGCCAAACCATATCAGAAGCAGTCCTCTCAAATCCTGCCACTGCTGTATCGCCTAAACTTATGTAATATACTGAATCCTTCCATTATTGTCTTTTCATCAATGTTCACAGTGTCTTTACTGGTAGTAGATTCCATTGCAAGAAACCACTTCTTTTGCTCATCCTAAGAAGCAGCTTCCCTTCCCTTCAGGTTTTATCACGAGATTTCAACAGTTCAGTCACATCTTCAGGGCCTACTTCTAATTGTAGTTATCTTGCTATTTCCATCATATCTGCAGCGACTTTCTCCACTGAAGTCCTGAACCTCTGTAAGTCATCCATAAGGGTTGGAATCAACTTCCAGACTCCTTACACTTTTATGTTATGAAGATGGCTTCTTTCCTTAAACCTCATGAACCAACCTCTGCTCGATTCCAACTTTTCTTCTGTGGCTTCCTTACCTCTCAGTCTTCATAGAATTGAACAGAGTTAGGGCTTTGACCTGCATTAGGTTTCAACTTAAGGGAGTGTTGTAACTGATTTAATCTTCTATCCAGGTCACTGACACTTTCTTTATATCAGCAAAAAGGCTTTTTTGCTTTCTTACCATTTGTGTATTCACTAGAGCAGCACTTGTATTTATCTTCAATGACTTTTCCTTTGCATTCACAATTTGGCTGTTTGGTGCAAGAGGCCAACTTTCAGTCTGTCCCAGCTTTCAACATGAATTTCTTACCAAGCTTAATCATTTCTAGCTTTGCTTGCTTTGCAGCCTCAAACTCCCAGGCTCAAGGGCTTCTCCTACCTCAGTTTCCTGAGTAGCTGGGACCACAGGCATGCAACACCATACCTGGCTTATTTATATTTTTTATATTGATTGATTTATTTATTGATTGATTGAGATGAGGTCTCACTATATTGCCCAGGCTATTCTCAAACTCCTGGGCTCAAGTGGTCCTCCCACTTTGGCCTCCCAAAGTGCTGGGGTTACAAAAGTGAGTCTAGCTTTTGATTTAAAGTGAGAGGTGTGTGATTATTCCTTTTATTTGAACACTAAAAAGTCATTGTAGGGTTATTAATTGGCCTAATTTCAATATTGTTATGTCTCAGGGAATAGGGAAGCCCAAGGAGAGAGAGAGAAAGGGGAAGAGTCAGTCAGTGGAACAATCAGAACATATACAATATTTGTCGATGAAATTTGCTATCTTATATGAGTGTGGCTCATGGTTCCCAAAACAATTACAATAGTAACTATAGATCACCATAACAGATATAATAATAATGAAAAAGTTTGAGATGTGAAAATTACCAAAATGTGACATAGAGACACAAAGCCAACACATGCTGTTAGAAAAATGGTGCTGATAGACTGTCTGGACACAAGGGTTGCCACAGACCTTCAATTTGTAGAAGGTGCAATGTCTGCAATGTGCAATAAAGTGAAATGCAATAAAATGAAGTGTACATATGTTTATTATTAAGTAATAAATATTTTATTTATTCTCACATTTCTGTGAGTCAAGAATTTGGGAATGGCTTAGCAGTCTCTGGCTTGGAACTGTTCATGAGATTGCAGTCAGAATTTTAGCTGAGGCTGCAGTGATCAGAAAGTTTGAATCCACTTTCCGGGAGGCTCACTTACGTGGCTGCAAGCTGGTGCTGACTGTTGTCAGGAGGCCTTGGTCCCTTTTCACATGAGTTTTTCCACTGTCTACTTGAGTGCCCTCATGACTTTGTAGCTGGCTTCCCCCCAAGAAAGAGCCAAGTAGGAGCTATATAATTTTTTATGATCTAGCCTCAGGTGTCACATAGCATCACTTTAGCCACATTCTGTCCTTTAGAAGCAAATGGGTGAAGTTGACCCACATTGAAGGGGAAAGGGATTAGGCTCTACCTTTCGAAGGAGGAGTGTTAAGGAATTTATGAACTCATTTTAAAACCAGCACACCTGGTTAGAATAATAAAGAAAGTAATCACTGGTAACAGAAATAATTCCTATGAAAATTATGGTATATAACTGTCTGGAGACATTTTCTGTACATATATGACCTCATAGTTGTTGATTGTTTCATAATCTGATTAAAAAGTTTTTCTTTTAAAGAGACAGGGTGTCACTATGTTGCCCAGGCTGGTCTCAAGCTCAAGGGAACCTCCTACATCAACCTCTGAAGTGGGTGGGAATATAATTGCTCACCACCATGCCCAGCTTTATAATCTGATTTCAAAACTAACCCCTGTTAAAATTGTAGTATAATAGTATTTCACTGTTAACTGGCTTTCTTTTTACTAGTTGATGGTGAATTTTAAAACTGTTTCATTCATTATTTACATTTTAAATAAATTGCCTTTTTATATATTTGTGCATTAAAACTTGGCACTTTTTTTTTTTTTTTTTTTTTTTTTTTTGAGACGGAGTCTCACTCTGTCACCCAGGCTGGAGTGCAGTGGCGCGATCTCGGCTAACTGCAACCTCCGCCTCCTGGGTTCAAGCGATTCTCCTACCTTAACCTCCTGAGTAGCTGGGACTACAGGTGTGTGCCACCACGCCCGGCTAATTTTTGTAATTTTAGTAGAGACGGGGTTTCTCCATGTTAGCCAGGATGATCTCAATCTCCTGACCTTGTGATCTGCCTGCCTTGGCCTCCCAAAGTGCTGGGATTACGGGCCTGAACCACCAGGCCTGGCCCGGCGCATTCTTTTTATTAAAGATTATGTGTTAAAGATTCTAAAACATGATAATGTAAGCTATAAATATTTCTTCTTTGCTTATAATTTGTGTTATTGATGAAAACAAATTGTAGAAGTATAGAGTTAGGATAACAGAGGAAATGTAGTCGAACACTTCTTTTTAAAATTTTTTAAAAATTATTTTTAAAACATTTTGTGGGTATATAGTAGGTGTATATATTTATGAGGTACATAAGACATTTTGATACAGGCATGCAGTGTGACATAGGCACATCATGGAGAATGGTCTTTCCATCCCCTCAAGCATTTATCCTTTGAGTTCTAAATAATCCAATTACATTCTTTAAGTTATTTTAAAATATACAATTAAGTTACTGTTGACTATAATCACCCTATTGTGCTATTCAATAGTAGGTCTTATTCATTCTTTCTATTTTTTTCATACCCATTAACCTCCCCCTCCAATCCTCCACTACTCTTCCTCACCTCTGTTTACCATCTTCTACACTCTGTGTCTATAAGTTAAATTGATTTGGTTTTTAGATCCCACGAGTAAGTGAGAATATGCAGTGTTTGTCTTTCAGTGCCTGGCTTATTTCACTTAACATAATGATCTCCAGTTCCATCTATGTTGTTGCGGATGACTGGATCTCATTCTTTTTTATGGCTGAGTAGTACTCCATTGTGTATATGTACCACATTTTCTTTATCCATTCATCTGTTAATAGACACTTAGGTGCTTCCAAATCTTAGCTATCATAAATAGTGCTGCAACAAACATAGGAGTGCAGGTATCTCTTCAATATACTGATTTCCTTTCTTTTGGGTATATATCCAGCAGTGGGATTGCTGGATCCTGTGGTAGCTCAATTTTTGGTTTTTTTGAGAAACCTCCAAACTATTTTCCATGGTAGTTGTACTAATTTACATTCCCACCAATAGCATACAAGGGCTCTCTGTCATTCACATGCTCGTCAGCATTTGCTATTGCCCGTCTTTTGGATATAAGCCATTTTAACTGGGGCGAGATGATATCTCATTGTAGTTTTGGTTTGCATTTCTCTGATGATCAGTGATGTTGAATACCTTTTCATATGTCTGCCATTTGCATGTCTTCTTTTGAGAAATGTCTATTTAAAGGGTTTGCCTAGTTTTTGATTGGATTGTTAGACTTTTTTCCTGTAGACTTGTTTGAACTCCTTATGTAGTCTGGTTACTAACCCCTTGTCAGAGGGGTATTTTGCAAATATTTTCTCCCATTCTGTGGGTTCTTTCTTCATTTTGTTGATTGTATTCTTTGCTGTGAAGAAGCTTTTTAACCTGATGTAATCCCATTTGTCCATGTATGTTTTGGTTGCATGTGCTTGTGGGGTATTGCTCAGGAAGTCTTTACCCAGACTGATGTCCTGGAAATTTTCTCCAATGTTTTCTTGTAGTAGTTTCATAGTTTGAGGCTTTAGATTTAAGTCTTTAATCCATTTTGATTTGAGTTTTGTATATGGTGAGAGATAGGGGTCTAGTTTCATTCTTTTGCATATGAATTTCCAGTTTTCCAAGCAGCATTTATTTATTTATTTGTTTGTTGAGACAGAGTCTCGCTCTGTTGCCAGGCTGAAGTGCAGTAGCGTGATCTCGACTCACTGCAACCTCTGCCTCCTGGGTTCAAGTGATTCTCCTGCCTCAGCCTTGTGAGTAGCTGGGACTACAGGCACATGCCACCATGCCTGGCTAATTTTTGTATTTTTAGTAGAGTCTGAGTTTCACCACGTTGGGCAGGATGTTCTCGATCTCTTGACCTCATGATCCACCTGCCTCTGCCTCCCAAAGTGCTGGGATTACAGGTGTGAGCTACTGCACCTGGCCCCAAGAAACATTTATTAAAGAGACTGTCTTGGCTGGGTGTGCTGACTCATGCCTGTAATCCCAGCACTTTGGGAGGCCAAGGTGGGCAGATCACCTGAGGTCGGGAGTTTGAGACCAACCTGACCAACGTGGAGAAACACTGTTTCTACTAAATATATACAATTAGCCGGGCGTGGTGGCACATGCCTGTACCTCCACCTACTTGGGAGGCTGAGGCAGGAGAAGCGTTTGAACTCAGAAGGCAGAGGTTGTGGTGAGCCAAGATCGTGCCATTGCACTGCAGCCTGGGCAAGAGTGAAACTCTGTCTCAAAAAAAAAAAAAAAGGACTGTCTTTTCTCCAGTGTATGTTCGTAGTACCTTTGTCAAAAATGATTTCACTCTAGGTGTGTGGATTTACTTCTGGTTCTTTATTCTGTTCCATTGGTCTATGTGTCTGTTTTTGTGCCAGTACCACGCTGTTTTGGTTACTATAACTCTGTAGTGTGATTTGAAGTTAGATATGTGATTCCTCCAGCTTTGTTCTTTTTGCTTAGGGTTACATTGGCTATTCTAGGTCTTTTGTGGTTCCATACAAATTTGAGGATTTTTTTTCTATGTTGGGGAAGAATATCATTGGTATTTTGATAGAGATCTCATTGAATTTGTAGACTGCTTTGGGTAATACGAACATTGTGACGATATTGATTCTTCCAGTCCACGAACATGAAATATTTTTCAATTTTTAGGTGTCATCTTCAATTTTCTTTGTAAGTATTTTATAGTTTTTGTTACAGAGATCTTTCACCTAAGTTAATTTCTAGGTATTTAATTTTATGTGTGGCTATTGTAAATGGGATTACTTTTTAAATTTCTTTTTCTCATTGTTCACTGTCAGCATATAGAAATGCTGCTGATTTTTTTTTTTTTTTTTTTTTTGTTGTTGTTGAAACAGAGTCTCGCTCTGTCGCCCAGGCTGTAGTGCAGTGGCCGGATCTCAGCTCACTGCAAGCTCCGCCTCCCGGGTTTATGCCATTCTCCTGCCTCAGCCTCCCCAGTAGCTGGGACTACAGGCGCCTGCCACCTCGCCTGGCTAGTTTTTTGTACTTTTTTTAGTAGAGACGGGGTTTCACTGTGTTAGCCAGGATGGTCT
The DNA here is from genome assembly GCF_000951035.1 of Colobus angolensis palliatus. Classification (NCBI taxonomy): domain Eukaryota; kingdom Metazoa; phylum Chordata; class Mammalia; order Primates; family Cercopithecidae; genus Colobus; species Colobus angolensis. The sequence goes on along the minus strand of NW_012114877.1, from coordinate 3,175,156 downwards.
CGATCTCCTGACCTCGTGATCCGCCCATCTTGGCCTCCCAAAGTGCTAGGATTACAGGCTTGAGCCACCGCGCCCGGCAATGCTGCTGATTTTTACATGTTGATTTTGTATCCTGCAACTTTACTGAATTTGTTTCTCAGTACTAATAGTTTCCTTGTGGAGTCTTTAGGTTTTTCCAAATATAAGATCATGTCATCGGCAAACAAGGATAGTTTGACTTCCTCCTTTCCAATTTGGATGCCTTTATTTCTTCCTGTTGTCTGATTGCTCTAGCTGGGACTTCCAGTACTGTGTTGAATAACGGCAGTGACAGTGGGCATCTTTGTCGTGTTCCAGATTTTAGAGGAGAGGCTTTCAGTTTTTCCTCATTCAGTATGATCCTACCTGTAGGTCTGTCATTGTCATGTATGGCTTTTATTATGTTGGGGTATGTTCCTTCTATACCCAGTTTTTTTTACAGGTTTTTATCATGAAGGGATGTTGAATTTTATCAAATGCCTTTTCAGCGTCAATTGAAATGATCATATGGTTTTCATCTTTTATTCTGTTGATGCGATGTATCATGTTGATTGATTTGTATATGTTGAGCCATCCTTGCATCCCAGAGATAAATCCCACTTGGTCATGATGAATGATCTGTCTAATGTATTGTTGAATTCAGATTGCTTGTATTTTGTTGATGATTTTTTGCATCAATATTCATCAAAGATATTGGCCTATAGTTTTCTTTTCTTTTTTCTTTCTTTTTCTTTCTTTCTTTCTTTCTTTCTTTCTTTCTTTCTTTCTTTCTTTCTTTCTTTCTTTCTTTCTTTCTTTCTTT
>NW_012114877.1:3165393-3174286 GCF_000951035.1 Colobus angolensis palliatus | reverse complement strand
TTTCTTTCTTTCTTTCTTTCTTTCTTTCTTTCTTTCTTTCTTTCTTTCTTTCTTTCTTTCTCTCTGTCTCTCTCTCTCTCTCTCTCTTTCTTTCTTTCTTTCTTTCTGTTTTCATGCATCTTTGTCTGGTTTTGGTATCAGTAATACTGGCCTTGTAGAATGAGTTTGGAAGTATTCTGTTCTGCTCTATTTTTTTGGAATAGTTTGAGTAGAATTGGTATTAGTTCTTTAAATGCTTTGTAGAAATCAGTAGTGAAGCCATCAGGTCCTAGGCTTTTGTTTACTGGGAGACGTTTTATTACAGCTTCAATCTTGTTGCTTGTTATTGGTCTGTTCAAGTTTTGGATTTCTTCCTGGTTCATCTTGGTCAGTTGTATGTATCTAGGAATTTGTCCATTTTTTCTAGATTTTCCAATTTATTGGCATGTACTTGCTCATAGTAGACACTGACAATCCTTTGAATTTCTGCAGTATCACTTGTAATTTCTCTTTTTTCATTTCTGATTTTATTTATTTGGATTTTCTCTTTTTCTTAGTGTGGCTAAAGGTTTGTCAATTTTGTTTAATCTTTCAAAAAACCAACTTTTTGCTTGATCTTTTGTATTATTTTAAAATTTCAGTTTCATTTATTTCTGCTCTGATCTTTATTTTTTTTTTCTTCTGCTAATTTTGGGTTTGGTTTGCTCTTGCTTTTCAAATTCTTGAAGATGCATTGTTACATTGTTTATTTGAAAATTTTCCTCTTTTTCAGTATAGGCACTTATAGCTATAAACATCCTTCTGAGTACTGCTTTTGCTATATCACATAGGTTTTGGTGAGTTCTGTTTTCATTATCATTTGTTTGAAGAAATTTTTCAATTTCCTTCTTAAGGTCTTCACCAACCCACTGGTTATTCAAGAGTATACTGTTTAATTTCCATGCATTTGTGTAGTTTCCAAAATTTCTCTTGTTACTAATTTTGAGTTTTATTCCATTGTGGTCAGAGAAGATGCTTGATCGTTTTTCAGTTTTTATTTTGTTTTATTTTATTTATTTCTTTGAGACGGAGTTTCACTCTGTCGCCTAGGCTGGAGGGCAGCAGCATGATCTCGGCTCACTGCAAGCTCCACCTCCCAGGTTCACACCATTCTCCTGCCTCAGCCTCCTGAGTAGCTGGGACTACAGGACATACCACCACACATGGCTAATTTTTTATTATTATTTTTAGTAGATACAGGGTTTCACCGTGTTAGCCAGGATGGTCTCCATCTCCTGACCTGGTGATCCGCCTGCCTCGGCCTCCCAAAGTGCTGGGATTACAGGTGTGAGCCACCATGCCCGGCCATTTTTTTGAATGTTTTAAGACTTGTTTTGTCTGTTCTTGAGAATGATCCATGTGCTGAGGAAAAGAATGCGTATTCTGCAGCTCTTGGATGAAATGTTTTGTAGATATCTATTAGATCCATTTGGTCTATAGTGCAGATTAAGCCTGATGTTTGTTTGTTGATTTTCTATCTGGAAGATATGTGTGATGCTGAAAGTGGGGTGTTGAAGTCTCCAGCTATTATTGTATCAGGGCCTCTCTCTTTAGCTCTAGTAATGTTTTCCTTATATATCTGGGTGCTCCAGTGTTGGGTGCATATATATTTAAAATTGCTAAATCCTCTTGCTGAATTGACTCCTTTATCATTATATAGTGATCTTCTTTATCTCTTCTTACTGTTTTTGTCTTGAAATCTGTTTTGTCTAAGTATAGCAATTCCTTCTGTTTTTTGGTTTCCATTGGCACGAAATATCTTTTTTTAAATCACTTTGTTTTTAGTCTATGTGTTCTTATAGGTGAAATGTGTTTCTTGTAAGGCAACAGATCAATGAGTTTTTTTTTTTTTTTTTCCGTCCATTCAGCCAGTCTGTGTCTTTTGATTGGAGAGTTTAATCCATTTACATTCAATGGTATTATTGATAAGTAAGGACTAATATCTGACATTTTGTTATTTATTTTCTGGTTGTTTTGTGGTCTGGTCTGGTCTGGCCTGGCCTGGACTTGCCTTGCCCTGCCCTGCCCTGCCCTGCCCCTGCCCCTGCCCTGCCCATCCCCTCCCCTTTTCCCTCCTCTTTTCCCTTCCCTTCCTTTCTTCCTTTCTTTCCTTTCTTATCTTCCTCTAGTGAAGGTAATTTTCTCTGGTGTTATGATTTAATCTCTTGCTTTTTATATCTTGTGTATCCATTGTATGTTTTTTGTTTTGAAGTTACAGTAAGGCTTGCAAATACTATCTTATAACCCATTGTTTTAACCTAATAACAGCTTAACACTATTTGAATAAGCAAACAACCAAGCAAAAAGCAAACTCGTTAAACACTCTACACCTTAACTTCATCCCCCCATGTTGTAAGTCTTTGTTGTTTCTATTTATATATTATTGTATTGACTGTGTCTTGAGAAGTTGTAGTTATTTTTGATTGGTTCGTCATTTAGTCTTTTTACTTAGGATAAGAGGAGTTTACACACCACAGTTACAGTGTGTTACTATTCTATGTTTTTCTGTGTACTTACTATGACCAGTGAATTTTGTACCTTCAGGTGGTTACTTATTGCTCATTAATGTCCTTTTCTTTCTGATTGAAGTACTTCCGGTTGCATTTCTTGTAGGACAGGTCTGGTATTGATGAAATTACTCAGCTTTCTTCTGCTTGATCAATTCTCCTGTTTAAAGGACTCTGATGCCTTCTTCAGTATGCCAGTTGCATTTTTCAGCTCCAGAACTTCTGCTTGGTTCTTTTTTGGTTTCTTCTTCATGTTTGAAGTGTATTTTCACCAAATCTACTATTCTAAGATAGTTTTTTTCCTGTGGTACTTTAAACATGTCATGCCACTCTCTCCTGGCCTATAAGGTTTCCACTGAAAAGTCTGCTGCCAGATGTATTGGAGCTTCATTATATGCTGTTTATTTCTTTTTTCTTGCTGTTTTTAAAGTCCTTTCTTTATCCTTGATCTTTGGGAGTTTGATTATTAAATGCCTTAACCTTTGGGTTAAATCTGCTTACTGTTCTGTAACCTTCTTGTACTTGGATATTGATATCTTTCTTTAGGTGTTGGAAGTTCTCTGTTATTATTCTTTTTTCTTTTGTCTCCTCTGACTGTATATTTTCAAAGAGCCTGTCTTAAAGCTCACTAATTCTTTCTTCTGCTTGATCAATTCTGCTGTTCAAGGACTCTGATGCATTCTTCAGTATACCAGTTGCATTCTTCAGTACGCCAATTGCATTTTTCAGCTCCGGAACTTCTGCTTGGTTCTTTTTCATTATTTCAATCTTTTTGTTAAATTTGTATGATAAAATTCTGAATTCCTTCTCTATGTTATCTTGAATTCCTTTGAGTTTTTTCAACACAGCTATTTTGAATTTCCTGTCTGACAGGTCACATAACTGTGTTTCTCCAGGATTGGTCCCTGGTGCCTTATTTAGTTCATTTGGTGAAGTCATGTTTTCCTGGATGGTGTTGATGCCAGTAGATGCTCTTTAGTATCTGGCCATTTGTTGTAGTCTTCACTGTTTGGGCTTACTTATACCCATCCTTCTTGGGAAGGCTTCCAGATATTTTAAAGGACTTGAGTGTTGTGATCTAAGCTGTATCTGCTTTAGGGGACACCCCTAACCAAGTAATGCTATAGAGGTGCCACCTTGACAGTCTTAGACAAGATCTGGGAGAATTCTCTGGATTACCAGACAGAGACTCCTGTTTCCTTCCCTTAATTTCTCCCAAACTTAGAGTCTCTCTTTCTGTTCTGAGCCCCCTACAGCTGGCGGGGTGGAGTGACACAAGCACCTCTGTGGCTGCCGCCGCTAAGACTGCACTGGGTAAGACCTGAAGCCAGCGCAGCACTGGGTCTTGCCCAAGGTCTGCTGTAACCACCCCGTGGCTACTGCCTATTTTAGCTCAAGGCTCTGGGGCTCTACAATTAGTCAGTGGCAAAGCAGCCAGGACTGTGTCCTTTCCTTCAAGGCAGCGAGGTCCCGTAATCCCCGGTGGGTCCAGAAGTGCCATCCAGGTGTCAGGGACTACAGTCAAGTCCAACACTTCTGATTCATAGGTGAAGATGCCCTGTTTTCTTTATCTCCTCCAGATTTCTCCTCTACTTTTCTCCCACCAAATCTTAACCTATTATGACCATTTGTCCAAATGTTTTGTGCTCTGCTCATGGTAAAGGAGTAAGGGATATACACTTGACTCTTGAACGATGTGAGGGGTTAGGGACATCAACCCCTGTGCTTTTGAAAATCCACATATAACTTTTGACTCCCCCAAAACTAACTACTAATGGCCTGCTGTTGACCATGAGTCTTACCAACAACATAAACAGTTGATTAGCACATATTTTGTGTATGTATTATATACTGCATTCTTATAATAGAGTAAGTTAGAGAAATGTTATTAAGAAAACTAATGAGAAAAGACATTTACAGTACTGTATTTAATGATGCCACAAGTTTATATCATCTGTTTACACAATCAATTATCTGTCTGAAATGGCAGGCAGCCACAGCTGCAGACCTCAATCTATGGTACATATCAAGTAACTCAACTTTTCCTTGTAATGTCATGATTTTTCTCTGCTTTTCAGAGGCGCTGTTAGCATCACCAGTGGCACTTTGTATGGGTCCCATGGTGTTATTCAGGGTTTTCAGTATTGCACTAAACATGATAAAAAATATGTGAGACCCACAAGAGATCACTTTTTACTGCGCTATGCAATTTACTGGAGAGATGAACTACTCACTTGGAGATGATTAGTGTCACATAGCATTTTAAGCAGATTTTTGTAACTCTCAAGCTTACCCCAACAGCAACAGGAGATAGCTATGATATTATTACCAAAGGACAGGATATACTACAGTTAATTTTATGCAGTTATGATTTAATACTACATTATCATTTGTTTACGTTTCTATCGACTTTGCATAGCATCATGTATGATCTGTGTTTGTGTGTGTGAGTTTTGATAAATACTATTTATAATAGATTTGTGTATGTTTTATGGTAGAAAATGATAAAATAGACTAGTATTTACATATATTTTATGCATTAATGACATACCTTTTTCTTGTTTCCATATTTCTAGGCCATGCAGGTCATCTGTGAGTTTTTTCAAATTGTCACAGATCTCTAAAAAATTTTCCAGTATATTTATTGAAAAAATCTACAAATAAGTGGACTCGTGCAGTTCAAACCTGTGTTTTTCAAGGGTCCACTGTAGTTGATGCACTGCCATTTGTGCTTATCAAGGAGACATTCCTTAATAACCCCTAACAATTAACCACTAATGATGTATTAAGTATGAATCACCAGGTAGTGGGAGAGATTTTATTTTTTCAAGAGTTAAGTCACTCCCTAAGTTTCTCAACGGTACTCTTCATAGGTGCCTGCTTCCCTTATCGTTTTATAAGACCATATCTGGATCACAAGGTTGTCGCCCAGTAAATCCAAATATAACGTAGGGACTTAAATGATGCTATTATTTATATTATACCTCATATTTTTTCCAAAATGGATTTGAGGTGGCTAAAATTTTGTTTCACTTACAGTGCTGAGAATTGTATCTTGCTAATAAATGTTGATTACATTGAATTAACTGCTTCTAAAGTTATCAAAATGAGGTTCTTACTAATGAGAAGAAAAATTCAAAAATCCACTTAGGAGTTTATTCATCCTATGATCTACAATAAGATTAAAATATGTAGTATTTAGATAATTTGATCTTATTCAAAAACTTAGAGCTTTCTGGTAGGAAAAAGTGATAACACTTAATATTAGTATACTCATCCAGGTGAATAAATTATTTACTGGAAAGGACCAACATCTGGATCTTTCACATTCTTCCTCTTTGGTTGTATATAATTACTGAAGTTTATCTATTGCAAGTGATAAGGAACTTGGCTGGAATTTCAAAGATTGAGGAATTTGATGGTATAAACTGAAGCAAATACTGTGTAGCAAGAGTAATAGTGAATTTCTGTGGCTCTTTTGAACTTCTAGGACATTTTCTGTTTATATAGTAAAATCTCTTTAATTGGTTCTCAAACATGTATCCACTTATGATCAACATTATTTTGTCTATGTTGTGCCAAACCTCTATTAACCTCAACAGGGGAGGCACCAGGTTCAAGAGGCTGAAGAAGAGACCCAGAGCCAGCAAACGAGATGTGGGGCTTTATTAAGGACTTACATACACACAGGGGAGAGAGTCCAGTGGTGGCTGACCGGACCAGACATCCACCTTCCTACTGTCCAGTGGTGGCGAGCTGGACAAGATGTCCACCTTCCTGTAGTCCTGTGATGGTGGGCTGGACAAGATATCTTCTTTCTTACAGTCCAGTGGCAGGGGGTTGGACAAGATATTCACCTTTTTACAGTCTAATGGTGGTGTGCTAGACAAGATATCTGCCTTCCTATAGTCCAGTGGCAGCAGGCTGGACAAGATAATTGCATGGCCCAGTGGTGGTGGGCTGGGCAGGAAAACTGCAACCACTTGCAAACAGCTTGCAGTTTATATAGCATTTTTATTTGATGCCCTCCCCTTAATGACCTCCACCTGGTAACCTTTATCCAACCCAAATCTCAGGGCCTCAATCCATGTTCCATGGGATGGCCGGGGGCTCAGATGTTCCTTATAGACAAGGAAGAAATCTTTGGGTTGGTCACTCCCAGATTCCCTAGCTTGGTACACACATTCAGGTATATCTGCCATACAGGGTCATTCTCAGCATATGCTTAGGGCATGCTTAAGTTATTGCTATCAAGGTGTCTACCCTAGTCTATTCCTTTAGCCACTTTTTCCTACCCCTAGGATTATTGAGACAAATTATTATAGGTGAAATATACTGGCTTTGTAATTTTTATAAATGAAAATTCAAATGTTGCTAACATCTCATATTTGAAAATATAAAAGAAGATACACTATTTCCTGAGAAAAAGTATCAACTTTAAAAAAATGGGGCTCCTGCTGGGATAGCAGCTCAATTTTCTTGTTGGCTTTTGATTTGTTATGACCATTTCCAAATAGAAGGATTGGATGAAGCAGCTTCGGCTAATATATCAGAAATTCTGTAGATACTTAACGAATTCCTTACTCTGGCTTTGATTTCTTTTGAGCTTTAATTTCCTAGGTAGGCACATTTCCTGACAGCCAGGCTAATTAATTGTATTTTAAGCCTGGATCTTGCAGGTATACAAAGGCTGCCAATATTAGCAAGTGTAAAACTTGAGTCATTTGTAATCGCTCTGTATTTCATTCATCTGCTTTTATAAATGAAGTTCTTCTGATATATGAGAGGATCATCAACTGTGAGAGTTTAAAGTGGTTTCAGAGATTCTTTTACAGATGAGGAAACTGTAGTACTGATATGTTAATTGACTTGTCCAAAGTCATACAGCCTGTTGATGGTGCTTTTATAGCTTAGATTGCATACCTCTTATTTGGGGTTAAGACTTTCCATCTCTTGCCCTGACTGGTCTAACTTCCTTGCCAGGTCACACAAAATACTAATTACTATTTATACTGTTTAATAGAAAAAAAATTTAAAACTTAGACTTATGAAAAGGCAACCTTTCCTAGAGAATTTCATGTGATTTAATCTACTGTACAATTTGAATTATCAGTTCTCCCACAAACTGTGGTGGTGTAGTGGCTTCTCTTATATGGATATTGAGCTGTGAGGAATTCTTATGTAAGGATACTTCAGTTAAGGTTTTCAATTTCTGATTCTAGAGCACAGGGTTAAGGAAAGGGCTCCCTGGAGGATTCCTGAACCTTTTCTCATTTTGGAGAATTAGTATAATTTCTGGTCAACATAGTTTGGTAAAGGATAGTTGGCAATTGTGTTTTACCTGTTTCATTTGCAGAAGGGTCAAGTCAGGTAAAAGTAAGTCTGTCAGACTAGGGAAGCATTAGCCTAGAAACAGCAGGTAGGTAAGGAAGTTTAGCACTTCAGAAATAAGGCCCTGATTTCTAGCAAGCACTGTGTCACTGCTAGTCTGGAGTAGCCTAATTGCCATTAGAAAAGAATTGGTTTCTTAAAAGGGAAAAATCATGAGGAAGACTTCCTAAGAGCTTTATTACATTCTTTTTATGAAATTATTTCTGCAATGTATTGATTAATATCTAACTTTAAGAATTTTATGTAGGCATTTCACCATTATAATTTTGAAATATGAAAAGTCCTTGCAAACATTCTTAGATTGCCTTCTGTCTGTCTGCCTTGTAAAAGATCCTTTTAGTTAAATGGACCATCCTCCTTAAATGATGTCATTAGCTCAGATTGAAAAGACATTGCCTGCAGGGAAATCATTTAATTGAACTAAAGTGCCTTTATTTCTGTAGATCTTGGAACAGCTCACTCACTCTTATTTTCAGATTAGATAATTTATATCAGATAATTTTTTCAGCTCTATAAATGATAAAATGTTAAGAAAAGTAATCTTCTTTTTAAGATATTTTGATGTTTCATAGTTTCCCATTTACATCTGAGTTAGAATTTATGGTTCTTAAAATGCAAAGTCTTATTTTTCAAATAAAAGTTTTTTTATGCATTAGACTAAATTATTAATGTGTTTGGAATACACAGGTCAGTGGCTCCAAAATAAATGTATGTGAGATATATATAAATAAGTCAACTAGTTTTACTCTTGAGATCTCTCACTGTCTTTTTTGTTTTTAGATCAGGTTTATCAGGTACAATTTACATACAATAAATTCATCCTTTAAGTGAACAATGTGATGAGTTTTGGTAGCTGTATGCAGCTGGATAACCACTTCCACAGTCATGATATCGAACATTTCCATCACCCCAAAAAGTTCCCTTGTGCTCCTTTGCCATCAGTACCCTGCCTCCACACCCAGCCACTGGCAACCACT
>NW_012114877.1:3145393-3160393 GCF_000951035.1 Colobus angolensis palliatus | reverse complement strand
GTGGTTAAAAGTCATTCATGGCTGCGAATTAAAGCAAAATTCTGAAGTCAAACGAAGAACTTAGCTTCATTCTTACCTACATTCTAATATGAGATAGCTGGATCTTGAGTACATGAAAACTAAAAATGAGTTTACTTGAGAACTTCAAGGCTTTAGATTTCTACTTTAACTTCATTTTTTGTCCCATGTGGATATATAATGTGTTCAAATGATTAAAAATTAATTAGTTATGGGAAACAGATGCGAAATGTTGAGTTAATTACAGATTAGATAATTGCTGTCTAAAAAAGAATGATCTGTAGAAGGAGGAGAGATAAGTTAACCTTAAAAAAAAAACTGGGCAATTTTATAGGTAGAATAAAGTGAAATAATATGTTCAGAAAAACAAGATATTCTAGAACTATCACTTTGTGCAGAATGTATGTGTTTAGATACAGACTGAGATAATTTGCATACTAAAAGAGCTCATGACCCCTCTCTTGCTAGGGCACATGTTTATTATAATTAAGAATGTTTTCCTTTATGGAGCACATGCACACATGCACCCTTTGAAAGTGCCAGGCTTGCCACTGCCTTAGGTCCCCTATTACTCTGCCTGGAGTGCTCTTCCTCACTCCCTCCCATCTTCCCCCATCTTGACCTGACTGATTTTTATATTCCTCAGTTCAGCTCATTGGTCACCTCTCCAGAGAGGTCATCCCAGACAACCCTTCCTAAAATAGTTCTCCAACCTCTGTCATCATTCTCCATCCCATTAGCCTGTTTTACATTTGCCATTATCTGAAATAATCTTACTTATATGTTTTTTACTTCTTTCTCCTCACTAGAATGTAATTTCTGTGAGGCTAGAGACCTTGTCTGTCTTGTTCAACACTGTATCCCTAATTGTAGAATGGCAGAACTTTAATGAATATTGGATTAATGAATTAATTTAACATTTTTACATGAAATGTTAATTTTAGTTAAAAAGACAAAAATTCCACTGGATCCTAATTTCCCCCATCTTGATTACCAAATAAGTTGTATAGAATTGCCGGTACAGTCCTTAGACCCAGACAAGAGGGGCCCCTGTACTTTGGAGGACCCTAATTGGGCCCTTTTCCAGTTGTGCCCTGTCCCACAGGTTCAATTCTTGGGGTAAAGGGAGGTGCCCAACTCATGTCTGCATCTCATTTCACTTCACCTCATCTTCTAGACTATGTTCCAGTTCTGAGGATCCCTGAAATCCCTGCTGAGATGGCCCCAAGCTTGCTCCCAGGGCCTGTATGGGCCTCTTCAATGGCTCTGTCTTGTGGTATAGGGAGCATATTACTGCTGTGTATGTCCATAGGCATGGGGGTAACTAGTAACTATGGGTTGTGTGCCGGGGACTGTGGACAGGGCATGGAAGGGTGGGCGTCTCCACAAGCCTCCTTTGGGTATAAGATGGAGCCAGAGTAGGGAGAAAAGAGATGGGGATTTCTTAGGAGTCCAACATTCTAAATTTGAGCCTAGTCTTCCTTATTATTATGATGGTGTATATTTGTCAAGTTTGGAGGATAGACCATGTTTTGGTTAACAGATTCATTAGCTTGATATAAAACTTCTTAATATTTAGACATATGCTCTGTGGGCCTCCTTTTATATTCTTGTTATATGCCCATTGACGTCAAGGGAAGGTTTGAGTGTTGTATTTATAACTTTGTTTCCTCACAGGATCCTAAAGGCATGATTCGTTTTCCAGAACTTGGGTATATTGAAAGAGCTTAATAGGTTTTTAATGAAGGTAAAAACTATTTGCACACCTCATGAGCAAAAAAATGACAGTTCAGTTTTGCCCCAGCATTTTATTATGAAAATTTCCAGATGTGCTTCAAAGAATTGGAAGAATTTTACAGTAAATACCTATTTATCTACCACTTAGATCTTATTTTTCTGTCCTTGCTTTATCACATATCAGCTTCCCACCCCTCTTTATATTCATTAGCTCATTCTTACTTATATTTTTTTTTGATGCATTTCAAGTTAAATTGCAGACATCAGTATACTTCCCCCTAAACACTTAGGTATGGGAATTAATTTTTAACAGGAGAGGGAAAAACTTTACTGTAGGTGCTTAATGTTTTAAAAATAATTTTTCTCTGTAATTTGTTAAACTTTCTTATGTTCACTCTTCAATAATGACTTTGAACTCCCACTGTGTGTCAGCCTTCTACAGAAGATGCCTGTGTTGATCATTATTTGTTAGGACTTGATGCAGCACATGTTGATTTATATCCAGTTTTGTTTAAGTAAATCAGGCTTTGAGAATACAGAGATAAATATGAATGATTCATTGCCTTTAGAAACAAATTCTGGTTGAGGAGCCACAGACAGCAATGTGGAGAATTAGAGTGCAGGGTGAGAAGCAGTGATATTCTGGTAAATATTTTATCGCTGGCTTTCACAGAAGAAGAAAACCTGATTTGTAGCTTGTAGCCTTTACAGCTTTCCATTGTGTAAATGCTCTCACCATGGAGGAAAAACTTTTGCTCCATTAACTTAGGTCTGAATGATTGGGGACCTTCAAATTAACTGACAATAGATAGATTAACAGGAGAAAAAACAAGGTTTATTCACACATATGTGGGAACACTCAACAATAGGTAACTCCCTGAACAGCCAGAGGTAAAGGTTTATATGCCAGCTTAACAAAAGGAAGATGTTTAGGGCTTTAAAGGATGGAAAGTTCTGATAAGGCTTGTTTACACAACTTTTTTTTTGGAATGTCCCTGTGCCCAAGGTTAGTGCCTCCCTAACTGGAGATGGGGGTAGTGGGGTGAACAAGTGAGGATGGAATTGTGGCAGCTGACTCTTTTAATGCTCTACTTTAGTCAGGTAAGGGCAGTTCAGGTAAGATTTCTTTTTGCATCTGCTGTTAGGTTTCTGGTCCCTTTAGCAACCAACATGATGTCACTGTGGAGGTGGGAAGAGATGCTAACAGTTGGCTTATGATCCAGCTTCAGGTGGTTTCAGCACGTTACTGGAAGCGTTATGATAGAGGAGAGCCTATAGGTGGTATTTCCAATCCAGAGGGAGGCATCCTGAAAGACATGGTACTTAAGCTCACTCTTGAAAGATGAGTATGAGTTAAATAAGAAAGGGTGGGAGAGTGGGTCAGTTAATATTGGATTTGTAGTTGGTTTGTTCTGGTCTTGGTGGGTCTTGTATATATTGCTAAAGAGTTCAGAGATAATCAGAGAAATATTGGTGGGGGAAACAGGTAGGGGAGTCACATTTTTCTCCCCAAAACATCAACCTAGTAACAGTATGGATTGGAGGAAGACCAGAATAAAGACAGGAGGGAAGAAGGAGAGAACAAACAAGATATTCTTAGGAACGTGAGTCAACAGAACTTGGTGATTGACTTAGAGAGGAAACAGTCAACAACAACATCTGGATACCTGCCTTAGGTAAATTCATGGGGAATGATACATTCCACCAGGGTAATGCAAGAAGGAAGAATGACTTGGGGGAATTAAAAATATCAAGTTGTAACTGCTTTGGGGGCACGCAAGTGACAGTGTGGGCAGTTAGATACTTGTCTGGAGCTCAGGAGAGTGGTCTGAGTTAATCATACGTATTTCAGGAAAGGCAGCAAGAATCGAGTACCTTCTGTTGTTCTTTTTTGTACATGTGTCTTAGTCTATTCAGGCTGCTGTAACAAAATACCTTAGCCTAGGTAATTTATGAACAACACATATTTATTGCTCACAGTTCTAGAGGTTGGAAAGTTCAAGATCAAGATGTCTGGTGAGGGCTTATTTCTCATAAATGGTGCCTTCTATGTGCCCTCACATGGTGGAAGAGCAGGCAGCTCTTTAGGGCCTCTTTTATGAGGACTTTAATCCCATTCACAGTGGTTCTGCTTTTGTGACTAATCACCTCCCAAAGACTCCACCTCTTTTTCTGTTTTAGAAACAGAGTCTTGGTCTGTTGCCCAGGCTAGAGTGCAATGGTATGATCATAGCTCACTGAAACCTCAAATTCCTGGACTCAAGTGATCCACCCACCTCAGCCTCCTGAGTAGTTGTGACTATAGGCATGCGCCATAGTGTCCAGTTCCCAGAGGCTCTACCTCTTAATACTGTCAACCTTGGGGGTTAGATTTTAATATATGAATTTGGGGGGGACACATGTTTAGACCATAGCAGCATGTTTCTAAGATGTGTCATTTGATACAACTCTTTTTTCAGTTAACTTTTTAAAAGTAAAAGCAAACTTTTAACCAAGCTCTTCACAAGATGCCTAAGATAATATTTACGTATTATAAATTGATGTAGCTTTACATCTGATTTTATTCTGGTAAATCAGGCTTTTTGGCTAATTGAGGTTTATCACTACCTTATATTAATTATCAGTTAAATAATTACCAGGTGACTTTTCAGTGGCAACAATAATATTCTCAACATGTACACAAATGATGTTATAATGGCTTATAGCATATTTAGTGGTCAGCAAAATCATTAGACTCCTGCTATATGCCAGGATTGTGCCAGGTATTGGGAATCCATCAGTCCTGCTCCTGTGAAACTTAAAGTCTAGTGGAGAAAATAGATACTAATCACATAAGCATAGAAGCAAATAAAACATTATCTACAAGTTCTAATAAGCACATCCCATAAAGGAGAGGTACATGATGCTAACAGGGAAACTTGACCTAGTCAGGGAGGTCAGGGAAGGCTTCCTTGAAGAAGAAACAGGATGAGGTTTGAAGACTGACTATAGTGGGAAGAACAGCATGGAGGAGAGTGATCAGAGTGGATGCTGCTAGGAGGCTATTTCAGTCAGGGAGAGATGACAATGGCTGGTCTAGAAAAGCGGTGGAGGTGCTAACCAAGACAGAAGTAATGGCAATCCTTAGGAGGTCAGATCATAGGTCTTGGTGATGGATTAGCAAAGGGAGGTATCAAAAATTGTCCTAGCTGTTGATTTAAAGTCTTCTGTTTTATTTGGGAGTTAGCACTGATTCACTGTTTAAATGAAATTTAAAATGGCAGTTTCACAAAGCCTAGGGAGAAAGCTGAACTTTTTAAAAGGTGTCCATTAATAAGTCTCCCTTGGAATTAAGGATTTGTTGCAAAGTTGACTCGTCAGCTATTTTAGTAGCAGATAAATATGCAAATATCTCTGAAAAGGAGCAGTAGCACCCAGGTTGGTATTTGCATTTCTATCTTCTTTTAACAGATACATGGATTCTTAAACTGTTATAAATTGAAGTCATATGAAAGGTGGGCAAATATGACTTTATTTTTTTTTCAGAAAGAATTCTTTTTTTAATGAAGGAAATAGGGAAAAACCTATTCTTTCAAAAGATTATTTTTCTTTATTCCACAAAAGATTATTTTTCTGTTGTGTTTTAGATGCACCCTGTTCTGTTCAAAGCTACTGTCATGCAATATGCACTGTTTTACATAGTGTAAGAGGGTCACATTTATATTGATTCTGTGTTGATGAGGGATAAGCTTCCATCTTTGTCATCTTTTATCACAAGTGTGTCTGTTGGCAGGGGTTTAGTAAGATTGGATACATGTCTTCTTTTGTGTTAATGACAAAAAGGCAACAGCTTTAGTTATCTTGTAAAATAAACATTGGTAAATGAAGTTAACATTATAATAGAAATTTGTATGTTATAGTGATCTCTGAAAGTGAAACTTTCAATTTTGTAAACATATCCTTGATACACTATGGCCTGAGACTCAGATGATACTTAGTACAATAGCCTTTTTGCACTGGGTTAGCCATGATTTTTTATGTAGTATGTTGGACTGGAGCAGGTTAGGGAAAAGATTGGGTCCATGAATTAGACATTATTCCTCATGTGAAAATAAATTTTGTTATTTGAGCATTTAAAAGTTGGGAAAGCTGATCACAGTTACTTTGGTTTTATATATGGAGGAATTATGACCAAGAGGGTTCTGTATTTATCAATGTCTGTATGGGCAAACTAGCTTACCACCTGTTTTTGTACAGCCTGTAAGCTAAGAATGGTTTTTATGTTTTTTAATGATTGAAAAAAATCAAAACAGTATTTCATGACATGAAAATAATATGAAATTCAAATTTCAGTGCCCATAAGTAAAGTTTTGTTGGGACATAGTCATGCTCATTCATTACATATTATCTGTGGCTGCTTTCAAGCTACTTCAAAAGAAGTAAGTAGTTGTAACAGAATCTGTCTGGCCATTAAAGCTGAAAAAATGTATTATCCATCCCTAGTCTAGATAGCCCCTATGCAACAATGGAAATTATTTAGGTCATTCAAAACCGATTGAATGCTTCTGAGAGACAGAGATGACAGAAGCATGAGTTGAACTAAGCAGAGTAAAACATCTTTACCACAAGAATAATTGCAACATTTATTGAGCATTTGCTAATGTGCCAGATACTCTTCAGAGCACTTTTCACACATTGACTCATTTAATCCACACAACTCTATGAGCCACTAACATATCTCATTTTACAGGAATCAGCACAGAGAGGTTCCAAAGTCAGTCAGGGATAAAACAGGCCAGTTTGGCTGTCTTTCACACTTACCTCAGTGATTTTCTAACATGTACATACCTTACAAGTACTTTCTATTGAATATATTATATTTCTTGAGTCAGAGATAACAGTGTTTTCCTTTGGTTGACCCTAATTGCTTGTTCTCACTTCAGGCACTCCTGGCTTGTAATGTTTGTACATATGAGCTTAGTCAGCGCAGGTCATCTAACTTCAAATAGAAATTATTTCAACCTGTTTTTAATGATGACTTTAGCGGATTGGATTATTGTATAACAGGCTCTCCTGTCTTAAAACACAAATTACTTGTTTTTTTAAAAGCAGACTCTAGGCATATTTTCTGTTGTTTATATCTAATTTATGACCAATTCAATAATTTTGCCCTCTACATTTTTTAACATGTTATGTTACTTCCCTGACCAAAATGCTCCAATAATTTCTCATTGCCTTGAAGTCAAGTCATGCATGAACGTTTTCCCTCAGAATCCCATTAAGAAGCTAATGTTAATTTAAACAGAGTATATTTTATAGAATGGTATGAATTGAAATGCTTTGTCATGTGGTTGTCAATTTTGAGATTAGGGAAAGATTAAAATGTATTCCATTTCTGTCTTGGATATTAATCGGGATATTTGATGTCAATGAACAAAGTTGCGTTTTACCTTTATTAAATTTTGTTGAGTATTGTTAGGCTTCAGATTTTTCCCATCTATAACATAGGGACCTACTTATAAAATGAGTGGAATTATTTCTATTAGTTCATAACTTGTGGTAATAAGGACAGGTAATTGTATTCTGTATGTATGTAAGTAAAAGAAGAATTCACTGTGTAAAAAAGATTGTAGAGGAAATATCTCATTATAATCATTCTTTTATTTTATAAACAGACATTTAATGATAGCAATTAAAAGTAATCCTTAATAAGTTTTTAAAAGCAGGATGTCCCCCATCAGACATTTATATGGAATTATTGATAACATATTTGAATTCACATTTCTATTCACAAATTAAGAACAGTTATTACTGCTTTATGAAAAAATCTTTAAAAATTAAATCTTGTCACTCATTCAAACTTACCATCTCCTAGTTCATTTCAACAAGTGGGCTTAACTTACTGAGTCCTTTGAAATTTGAGACTTAAATTTAGAATGTCTTGGCTGTTAAAGCAGACGTTACATAGTCTGAAAAATAGTCTTTATAACTGCTTTTGATGTGACAGTGCAGATCATTGTAATTCATTTATTTACTTCAAAAATTATATCAAGTATTGAAAGGAGAGGAAATAAGTTTATTTTGCTTTAAATTTATTTTATATATTATATACATATATACAATATGTATGTAATTTGTATTACATGTTTACATTACTTGATCCCAAAATGTCTTTCTTTTAGACACAGAGGAAACATATCTGTTTGATGTAAGGTGTTATCTGCTTTCCCAGAGAACTAACTTATCTGAGGTCATGCAGCTTTTTAGTGGCTGAATTTGAACTGGGAAGCCTGGACCTGCCTCCTGAGCTAATGACTTTGACTGATGTGCTGCACTCTTCACAGACATAAACAGATTAATATAGTGAAGAATAATGAATCAGTGATAGAAATATGTCCATCAGTTCAAAGTTCTTTGCTGTTCTTTATGTCCTTTATATGAATTTAAAAATATGAGTATGTGTGCAGCACTGATTGTTAGCAGAATCATAGTATGGAACTAGAAGGGCCTAGAACACTGTCAAATATTGCTCTAAGTACTTTACATAAATTATTTCATTTAGTCATCAAATTGAGATTGGTGCTTTTATTGTTCCTTTCTGCAGCTGAGGAAACTGAGATTAAATAACGTATTTTCCCAAGGGAGCCTAGGCAAACCCAGCCCTGTTCTTTTAAGTACTGTGAATCTTGCCTCCCTGAAATGCTTTTTCCCCATCGCTTAAAAATAAGGGCTTTCTTATATACCAGTAATGATTTTCCTATAACAAACAACTTTTAGACTTGTCATTACAATTCTTATAGCCTGGCAGTGTTCTGACTTAGGTCTCAGTGGTTAGGAATCAATTTAGGGTCATCAAAAGGATTCTGTGCTACCTTTTGCTATAGAACTAACATAAAATATAATTAATAGGACTGGCATTTCAAAATTTATAGCTTATAAAATTATATATTCCCAGGATTTAAATACCTACAATCAGTTCATTTATAGGTGTTGAGTTGTTAAAAAAAAAAAAAAAAAGAGTACATAGTATTTTACCAGGATTTTACCAGGTAGTATTTACCAGAACTTGGTCTGTTTTCCTGTTTTTACCTCGAAATACCCTTCATGCCTGTCTTTGACGTGTTTCTTATTACTCCTTCTTGGAAGTATTTTGCTTGTCTTGACAGGACACTCTGGACTTTTGTGATATCTTGTTACCATCATTATTTGGTAGTCTTCTGTTTATGTATGTAAAACAAGGAGCAGCTGCTTTCTGCCAGCATTTTGGGTACTCATTTATATTCCCACACTGGTGACCTTAATTTGAAACACACTGCTACCATGTGGATAAGCAGAAGAGTACACTGCCTAGGGGTGTAGATTGATCAGTCTGTTATCACTGGTTAAAAGCATAGCAAGAAAATTGACAGAAGATTAAAACTAAATAATTGAGGATCCTACACATCTGAGAAAATAATATCAGATATTCAAAGAACTATCAATGCGTACTTTTTAAATAGCAAATTTTATCAAAAGCAAATTTTACTTCCTCTTTTTTGTCCCCATTTAGTCTCTTAGGGGAGAAAAAGATCTTATGTCTGAAAAAAATCCATAACTTAGACTTTATTTTGTGTTTCATTCAAACATCAAGAAAGCTTATATCAACTGCCTCACGTCTTTTTCTGTCCTATTCAGGACAGAAAATTACCCTCCTATTCAGGAGGATATTTGAGTGTCATCCTCTGGAGTTGAAGAAACCAGATGGCTGCTATGCAAGCAAATATGTTTCATGTTAAAATATTAAAACTTTTTTTTAAGTTTAGAATATTTTCAAACATTTAACATTTTTTCCTCTGAATATTAAACCAATTAATGATTTCAACTCTTTTGACCTCCTGGAAGTTCCAGCTATGTTTTGGTTCCCTGAGAAAGCACTCCAGATTCCTCATGTGGAGACCTGAATCACTGGTTTGTGAGACACAACATTTGGGAATGGCATGTAGTTTGGAATGATGACAGCATAGGATGTAGATGTGCCAGAGGTGAGAGAAGATGGAGAGGCAGGCAAGAGATAGATTTTGAAGGGCTTTTTATGTTGTGCTAAAAAGTCAGGCTCTATCACATAGACAGTGGAGAACCATTGTAAGATCTTAATGCAGGAATGACATATCAGATTTGTGATAGGTGTCTAAGTAAGGGGACCTTGGCAGAAGTGTGGAGAATGGCCTTGAAATACCAGAAGTAGGGACAAGCTGTTGTTGTTGATCCAAAAGAAATGATAAATTATAAGAACTGAAAGAAATGGTAGTGAGGAGTAAAAGGAGGACATAAACTCAGATATTTCAGAGATAGAGTTGATGGGACGTAGGGACTGATTAGCTATGGAGGGTGAAGGAAGAGAAGTAGAGATGAGTCTGAAGTTTTGAGATGACTAAACAGATGTGATGCCATTCATAGAGATAGAGATTACAGGAAGGAAAGGAGGTGGTTGGAATTAGGTCAGTCATACAGAGGAAGGAGGTAACAAGTTCAGTCTTAGACACTAAATTTAGAAGATAAAACATTTAGGCATTTGAAAATATTCATATGGAATTTAAGAGAAAGATCTTGGCAGAGTCTTCAGCATATAGGGGGCAGTAGAAGTTATAAGTGTGGGTAAAATTACACTGGAAGGATGTGTAGAATTTTAGAAGTGAAAACACTGAAGATAGAATGCTGGGAGGATTTCACCATTAAGGACTGAGATAAGGGACATAAGAGTCTACAAAAGTAGACTGGAAAACTGTATAAAACGACCAGGAGAAAATGGTTTGACTAGAAGCCAAAGGAGAAGAGCATTTTAGGGGAGGGATGAGTCAGTAGTGTCAGCTGTTTGAGAAAGGTGAGTATTAAAATTTGTCCATTGAATATGTAATCAGCATATGAGATATCTGTGGAGCAGTATGGGCAGAAGTCAAATTGTAATGGATTGAGGAATGAAACATGAGAAGTAGAGAAGCAAACTACTTTTCTCAAAAGCCAGGTAGAAACAAACTGTACTATATGCATACCTTGGAATACCAGTCAACAATAAAAAAGAACAAACTATTGATACACATGACAACTTGAATGAAATTTCGGGCAGTTATGCTGAGCGAAAAAAAGTCAATTCCTAAAGGTTACATACTGTATAATTTCATTTATATGACATTCTTGAAATGACAAAATTATGGAAATGGAGGACACAGAGTGGTTGCCAGAATTTAGGGAAGGGGGCATGGGAGGGAGGTGTTTTAGTTATAAAAGGGCAACAGGAGAGATCCTTGTGGTGCTGGAACTTTCCAGGATCTTGACTGGGTGCATATATTAACCTACACAGGTGATAAGATTCCATAGAAAAACACACACACACACACACACACACACACACGAGTACAGGTAAAACTGGGAAATCTAAATAATATTGGTGAATTGTATCAATGTCAGTATCCTGGTTGTGTAATTATACTATAGTTTTGTAAAATGTTACCACTGAGGAAAACTGGGCAAAGTGTATAAGGGATTCTGTATTATTTCTGAAAAATGCATGTGAATCTGTAAGTATTTCAATAAAAATTTCGAAAAACTTAAAAAGTTAAGTAATGAAGGGGAGAGAGGAAGGGACAATAGCCAGAGAGTTGCAAAGTTAAAAAGGGAACTTGATCATGTTTTTTTGTTGTGGGGGAGGCATCACTGGAGAAGGAGATATTGAGATGCCAGAGTGAAAGAACTTTCTCTGAATCAGGAGGAAAAGTATAAGGTTGGGTGTGAATATAAATGTGTGTGTGTATATGTTTACAAGAAAAGCGAACAGGAGTTGCCTCTTGATAGTGTTTGTGTGCATGTATATCTCTCTCTTAAGATTCACAAAAAATGACCCTAATCATTGCAGATAATTTTGTAATCAATGGCTGTGACAGACTTTGGTATTGTGAATTTAAAAGATCCCTTTAGAATAAGAATTAGCAACTCTTTAGTCCAAATCAACATGTGTGATGTGATACCATTTACCTATCACAGAGAGTAACAAATCAGGTGCTTGTTAGCTTACACCAGTATCAGGCTATTCCTTTTATTGCAGTTGTAGTCTGATAACTCAAAATATTTTCAACAGGGTTAAAAAAAATCTATCTAGATTCTTTGTGTTATCCACATCTCTCTGACCTAGAATTTGAATCAGCACCATAAAACATTTTACTATTTATAGCATATCTTGAAACCCCAAGTTTTAGAATGGTATTGCTGGCTTCTTAGGCTTTGGAAAAAGAAGTGGTGGCATGATTCATACTCATTCTGGGAAAGAGTGAATGAGGATAGTCACCTGGAACTGAGAGATTGGCTATTCACAGGAGAGTTGATTTTGACTGGTAGCATATACACATAGGTATACACACACACACACACGCACACACACACACACAAACTTGATCTTGGTTCTTTCTTCCAGTGACGCTTTACATTTCAGTAAGGTAAAGAAGTTGGGATCATTTTTTCCTTCCTTTCTGCCTTTTGCATATTGTGGTGTGTGTGTGTGTGTGTGTGTGTGTGCGTGCGCGCGCGCGTGCGTAGACTTTCTGTCTTCAAAGTGGCCCTTGATATGCTTTTATTTTTATTTATTTTTTATTTTTTTGAGATGGAGTCTCACTCTGTCACCCGGGCTGGAGTACAACGGCACAATCTTGGCTCACTGCAACTTCTGCCTGTCAGGCTTAAGAGATTCTCATGCCTCGGCCTCCTGAGTAGCTGGGACTACAGGCATGCAGCACCACTACCAGCTAATTTTTGTATTTTTAGTAGAGACAGGGTTTCTCCATGTTGGCCAGGCTGATCTCGAACTCCTGACTTCAAGTGATCTACCCACCTCGGCCTCCAGAAGTGCTGGCATTATGGGCATGAGCCACCACCTGCCACCTGCCAATAGGCTTTTAAAATTTGATTTTACCTGTAAAAAAGTTGGAGTGTAGGCGAAAGAGGAGACATGTACCAAGTGATAATTCTTCAATCCTGCCTCTCCCCGTGACACTGGGCTTTCATACTTTATTGTCATACCTTACAGTAGCCTTACCCCAGGTATTGATGTTTTAGTTGCATTTGATTCTGTTTATGTGTTAAGCTTCTATAATATTTATGGTTATTGTTTTGTCACATCTTGTTGCGTTTCAGTACAAGATATGAACTGAGATATGAAATAACTGCAAAACCTGTATTGTCTTTGTTTTTGTGCCTCCCCAGGGATTCTTGATATATATGTGGTTCATTATAAATGTTTATTGTTCATTGAATAATGACTCATGCCTTGTGGATGTGAGATGGAGACTGTGTGAAAATACATATTATTCTGAAATAAAGTTATCAGAAATTGAAGTTAGGAGGTTTAGTTGGAGAAGAAAAAGGGAGAAATTGTTGGAAGGTGCCTAGCACTTTATCCTGCTATCCAATTGCAGAATCACTTTATTAAACTGGCATTTGTTGATGTTCCTTTGGAAATGTATTAGCTGGAAGATGCAGAATGAATGTAACTGAGAAAAGCCTGTAACATGCCAAGAAATACCTAAGGCAAATGCTAACTTAATACAAATTATCTTGCCTTCATCCTCAGAAGGGCAATAAATCTCAATTCCGGTAACCTGCAATGGAAAAAATGAAGGTTTTCACCTTTATGTCCTCAATGGGGAGATAGGAAGAGAAAAATGTAAAATGGCATCTCATTCTAGTGTTCTGATGTCCTCAGCCAATCTGTGAGTAACAGCCACAGTAAGGGTGCACGCAGTAATGTTGTGTGGCTGCTAGTTGTAGACCTACATAATTACATGCCTGAATTAGCTTATTTGTTTCAGGGAGTTTAAAATGAGTCTCAATACCAAACCATGCAGTCTGTATTTCTGGAAAATATCATCTTCATCCTCTGTGGGGATGTATTTTATAGATAACCGACTGGATCTCCAAGACCATCAGTGGATTTATCTGATAAAACTACATGAAGGCAGATATAACAGAGTTAGCAATCTCACTGGACTCAGCCTTATTGTAAGAATGTAAAATTTCCCATTAGTGCTAAAAGTTTATTAATTAAATATTCTAGATTCTGTGAACAACAGAATGAACATGTATAACTCTAAAGTGATATTTTATAACTGCCACTAATTAAAGTTACAGGCCACAAAAATACTTCATTCCCACAAAACAAACACACACATGGATGGAGTTTCACTTGGAATTTTTTGTGACCGTTTGAATGTTTGCCAAATGCTTTGTAAAGTGCTGCATACAAGCACTATTCACAATAGCAACTACATCTAATTAACCTAGATGCCCCTCAGCCGTGGACTGGATAAAGAAAAGGTGGTACCTATATATCAGAATACTATGCAGCCATAAAAAATGAAATCATGTCCTTTGCAGCAACTTGGATGCAGCTGGAGGCCATTATCCTAAGCAGATTAACACAGGAACGGAAAACCAGATACCCCATGTTCTCACTTGTACGTGGGAGCTAAACATTGAGTACACATAAACACGGAGATGGGAACAGGAGACAGTGGGGCCTACTTGACCAGGGATAGTAGGAGGAGGGTGAAGGTCAAAAAACTACCTATCGGGTACTATGCTCACTACCTGGGTGAGGAAATCATTTGTACACCAAACCTCAGTGACACACAACTTACCCGTGTAACAAACCTACACATGTACCCCCGAACCTAAAATAAAAGGTGAAAAAACAAAGCATTGCACACCAAAAAATTCAATATGCTTTGCTTTTTCTGATATTTATATAGTGTTTATTGACTTAAATGAATGTTTTATTTCCTTCTGAGGGAAGAATTTGCCTTTATAGCTCACCATAGTTATTACAATTTGACATAAAAATTAAAATTAGTCTTTTGGTATAAAGTGTAATCCCCATAGTACATGTCTGTATTTAATAACCCCTATTTACTCAACATGCATCCATTAAATAATGATCTTCCAGGCAAGAGGAATGGGAAGATGAATAAAGCTCTAGTGATCCTGCCCTCAGATAGTTTGTGCCCAGACCTGCCTATGTCCAAACCCGTTTGTTATTCAGTATAACTTTCTCTTTGCTGGTTTTCTGGTATCATCTTTTAGCTACATATTCAAAGAATAACCTGCATAAAAGTGCATCAGTTTTTACTTTGATCATTTTATTTTCTATAAAAATACTGATTTTTGCTTTTTACACAGTACTTATTGTTTTCAAAATCTAGTAAATCAGTGGTACTTTTGTCAGGTTCATACACTTTTTTTTTT
>NW_012114877.1:3129262-3144223 GCF_000951035.1 Colobus angolensis palliatus | reverse complement strand
AGTGAACAGGCAACCTACAGAATGGGAGAAAATTTTTGCAATCTACTCGTCTGACAAAGGGCTAATATCCAGAATCTACAAAGAACTCAAACAGGTTCATACACTTTTTAACACAGCTTGTAAATTCCTGTTTTATAGGTAAAGAGTAAATATTAAATTGCAGACATAAAGACAGCTGTATAAATATGAATATTCCATTTTATTAAATTATATAAGTATATACTCTTCTACTTATTACACAAGCATGCATATTCCTATAACATACTATACAAAATATACGTATGCAGCTGACTTCAGCCTAGATTTTGTGCCTATCCACTGGTATCACAAGTTCACTATAACTTTGTGAATATCAGTTACATCCCCTTGCTTATCATTAGATGTACAGTAGATAGATCTTATTGGATTCAACTTGTTGACTTCTCTCCCCTTTAAACCAAGGCTAAATTTGGACAACAGTTCAAATTTGGTTTTTTGGTCAAGTGTGGAAGAAAAGTTTTAGAAACCAGGCCCCTTGATTACAATAGGCGAGTGTACCTTTAGGTTTGAGTCTTAGACTGATTATCATCTAAAACCCTTATTATCACTAGCTACACCTAGAGAATGGTGTCATATTAACAAGTTGTAACACTTATCTCACAGGAACAATACTTTCTTTGCTTTTGTTGGATGACATTTATACCATACCATCTAATATAAACAATAAGATAAAATGACTGCTGTGTTATAGATCATAACTAGAAGGTTCCTGAGAGGAGTTATAATTTTATTTCCTTTCAAATATTGTTAAGTAAGCCTTACCTAAACAGTTGTTATACTTGTCTCCACTTTTAGTGTTTTTTTCTCAGACATGTATAAAAGTTATATAGTAGAATTCCTGGGCAAGATGGCCAAATAGGAACAGCTCTGGTCTGCAGCTCCCAGTGAGACCAATGCAGAAGGCAGGTGATTTCTGCATTTCCAGCTGAGGTACCCAGCTCATCTCATTGGGACTGGTTAGACAGTGGGTGCAGCCCAAGGAGGGCGAGCAGAAGCAGGGTGGGCATCGCCTCACCTGGGAAGCGCAAGGGGTCAGGGAACTCCCTACCCTAGCCAAGGGAAGCTGTGAGGGACTGTGCTGTGAGGAATGGTGCACCCTGGCCCAGATACTACGCTTTTCCCACAGTCTTCGCAACCTGCAGACCAGGAGATTCCCTTGGGTGCCTATGCCACCAGGGCCCAGGGTTTCAAGCACAAAACTGGGCGGCCATTTGGGCAAACACCAAGCTAGCTGTGGGAGTTTTTTTCATACCCCATTGGCACCTGGAACACCAGTGAGACAGGACTGTTCACTCCCTTGGAAAAGGGACTGAAGCCGGGAAGCCAAGTAGTCTTGCTCAGCGGATCCCACCCCCCACAGAGCCCAGCAAGCTAAGATCCATTGGCTTGAAATTGTCACTGCCAGCACAGCAGTCTGAAGTTGACCTGGGGCACTTGAGCTTGGTGGGAGAAGGGGCATCCACCATTACTAAGGCTTGAGTAGGCGGTTTTCCCCTCATAATGTAAACAGAGCCACTCAGAAGTTCAAACTGGGGGGAACCCACCACAACTTTACAAAGCCACTGTAGTCAGACTGCCTCTCTAGATTCCTCCTCTCTGGGCAGGGCATATCTGAAAGAAAGGCAGCAGCCCCCATCAGGGTCTTATAGATAAAACCCTGGGATAGAGCACCTGGGGGAACAGGGGGCTGTGGGCACAGCTTCAGCAGGCTTAAATGTTCCTGCCTGCTGGTTCTGAAGAGCACAGCAGATCTCCCAGCACAGGTCTCAAGCTCTGCTAAGGGTTAGACTGCCTCCTCAAGTGGGTCCCTGACCCCTGTGCCTCCTGACTGGGAGACACCTCCCAGCAGGGATCAACAGACACCTCATACAGGACAGCTCTGGCTGGCATCTGGCAGGTGCCCCTCTGGGACAAAACTTCCAGAGGAAGGAGCAGGCAGCAATCTTTGCTGTTCTACAGCTTCCGCTGGTGATACCCAGGCAAACAGGGTCTGGAGTAGACACCCAGCAAACTCCAGCAGACCTGCAGAAGAGGGGTCTAGTAGAAGGAAAACCAACAAACAGAAAGCAGTGGCATCAACATCAACAAAAAAGATGACCACTCAAAAACTCTATCCGAAGGTCACCAACAGCAAAAACCAAAGGTAGATAAACCCATGAAGATGAGGAAAAACCAGCACAAAAAGGCTGAAAATTCCAAAAACCAGAATGCCTTTTTTCCTCCAAAGGATCACAACTCCTTGTCAGCAAGGGAACAAAACTGGATGGAGAATGAGTTTGACGAATTGACAGAAATAGGCTTCAGAAGCTGGGTAATGACAAACTCCTCCAACCTAAAGGAACATGCTGTAACCCAATTCAAGGAAACTAAGAACTGTGATAAAAGGTTGGAGGAACTGCTAACTAGAATAACCAGTTTAGAGAAAAACATAAATGACCTGATGGAGCTGAAAAACACAGCATGAGAACTTCGTGAAGCATACACAAGTATCAATAGCCAAATCGGTCAAGCAGAAGAAAGAATATCAGAGACTGAAGATGAACTTAATAAAGCGTGAAGATAAGATTAGAGAAAAAAGAATGAAAAGGAACAAACAAAGCCTCCAAGAAATATGGGACTGGGTGAATAGACCGAACCTACCTTTGATTGGTGTACCTGAAAGTGACAGAGAGAATGGAACCAAGTTGGAAAACACTCTTCAGGATATTATCCAGGAGAACTTCCCCAGCCTAGAAAGACAGGCCTACATTCAAATTCAGGAAATACAGAGAACACCACGAAGATACTCCTCGAGAAGAGCAACCCCACGACCCATAATCATCAGATTCACCAAGGTTGAAATGAAGGAAAAAATGTTAAGGGCAGACAGAGAGAAAGGTTGTGTTACCCACAAAGGGAAGCCCATCAGACTAACAGCAGATCTGTCTGTAGAAACCCTATAAGCCAGAAGAGAGTGGGGGCCAATATTCAACTTCCTTAAAGAAAAGAATTTTCAACCCAGAATTTCATATCTAGCCAAAGAGCTTCACAAGCAAAGGAGAAATAAAATCCTTTACAGACAAGCAAATGCTGAGAGATTTTGTCACCACCAGGCCTGCCTTACAAGAGCTCCTGAAGGAAGCATTGAACACGGAAGGGAAAAACCAATACCAGCCACTGCAAAAACATAGCAAATTGTAAAGGCCATTGACACTATGAAGAAACTGCATCAACTAATGGGCAAAATAACCCAGCTAGTATCAAAATGACAGGATCAAATTCATACATACCAATACTAACCTTAAATGTAAATGGGCTCAACACCCCAGTTAAAAGACACAGACTGGCAAATTGGATAAAGAGTCAAGACCCATCAGTGTGCTATATTCAGGAGACTCATCTCACATGCAAAGACACACATAAGGTCAAAATAAAGGGATGGAGGAATATTTATCAAGCAAATGGAAAGCAAAAAAAAAAAAAAAAAAGCAGGGGTTGCAATCTTAGTCTCTGATAAAACAGACATTAAACCAACAAAGATCAAAAAAGACAAGGGCGTTACATAATGGTAAAGGGATCCATGCAACAGGAAGAGCTAACTCTCCTACATATATATGCACCCAATACAGGAGTACACAGATTCATAAACAAGTTCTTAGAGACCTACGAAGAGACTGAGACTCCCACACAATAGTAGTGGGAGACTTGAACACTTCACTGTCAGTATTAGATTAACAAGACAGAAAATTAACAAGGATATTCAGGACTTGAACTCAGCTCTTCGGACCTAATAGATATCTGTAGAACTCTCCACCCCGCATCAGCAGAATATACATTCTTCTCAGCACCACATTGCACTTATTCTAAAATTGACCACATAATTGGAAGTAAAACACTCTTCAGCAAATGCAAAAGAACGGAAATCATAACAAACAGTCTCTCGGACCACAGTGCAAACAAATTAGAACTCAGGATTAAGAAACTAACTCAAAACCGCACAACTTCATGGAAACTGAACAACCTGCTCCTGAATGACTACTGGGTAAATAACGAAATTAAGGCAGAAGTAAAGAAGTTCTTTGAAACCAATGAGAACAAAGACACAACATACCAGAATCTCTGGGACACAGCTAAAGCAGTGTTTAGAGGGAAATTTATAGCACTAAATGCCCACAGGAGGAAGTAGAAAAGATCTAAAATCGACAACCTAACATCAAATTTAAAAGAACTAGAGAAGCAAGAGCAAATTCAAAAGCTAGCAGAAGACAAGAAATAACAAAGATCAGAGCAGAAATGAAGGAGATAGAGACATGAAAAACCCTTCAAGAAATCAGTGAATTCAGGAACTGGTTTTTTTTGAAAAGATTAACAAAACAGACCACTTGCCAGCAAATGAAGAAAAGAGAATCAACTAGACACAATAAAAAATGATAATGGAGTGATCACCACTGATGTCATAGAAATACAGACTACCATCAGAAAATATTATAAAGACCTCTATGCAAATAAACTAGAAAATCTAGAAGAAATGTACAAATTCCTGGACACATACACCCTCCCAAGTCTAAAACAGGAAGAAGTTGAATCCATCAATAGACCAATAACAGGTTCTGAAACTGAGGCAGTAATTAATAGCCTTCCAGCCAAAAAAATCCCAGGACCAAACAGATTCACAGCCAAATTGTACCAGAGATACAAAAAGGAGCTGGTACCATTCCTTCTGAAACTATTCCGAACAACCGAAAAAGAGGGGCTCCTCCCAACTCATTTTGTGAGGCCAGCATCATCCTGATACCAAAACCTGGCAGAGACACAACAAAAAAAAGAAAATTTCAGGCCAGTATCCCTGATGAACATTGATGTGAAAATCCTCAATGAAATACTGGCAAACCGAATCCAGCAGCACATCAAAAAGCTTATCCACCACAGTCAAGTCGGCTTTGTCACTGGGATGCAAGTCTGGTTCAGAATACACAAATCAACAAACATAATCCATCACATAAACAGAACCAATGACAAAAATCACATTATTATCTCAATAGATGCAGAAAAGGCCTTCAATAAAAACAGTCCTTCAGGCTAAAAACTTTAAATAAATTAGGCATTGATGGAATGCATCTCAAAATAATAAGAGCTATTTATGACAAACCCACAGCCAATGTCATACTGAATGGGCAAAAGCTGGAAGCATTCCCTTTGAAAACCGGCGCAAGACAAGGATGCCCCCCTCTCACCACTTTCGTTCAACATAGTATTGAAAGTTCTGGTCACGGCAGTCAGGCAGGGGAAAGAAATAAAGGATATTCAAATAGGAAGAGAGGAAGGCAAATTGTCTCTGTTTGTAGATGACATGATTGCATGTTTAGAAAACCCCATTGAGCCCAAAATCTCCTTAAGCTGATAAGCAACTTCAACAAAGTCTCAGAAAACAAAATCAATGTGCAAAAATCACAAGCATTCCTATACATCAATAATAGACAGAGAGCCAAATCATGAGTGAACTCCCATTCACAATTGTTACAAAGATAATCAGACACCTAGGAATACAACTTACAAGGAATGTGAAGGACCTCTTCAAGGAGAACTACGAACCACTGCTCAAGGACATAAGAGAGAACACAAACAAATGGTAAAACATTCCATGCTCATGGATAGGAAGAATCAATATAGTGAAAATTGCCATACTGCCCAAAGTAATTTATAGACTCAATGCTATCCCCATCAAGCTACCATTGCCTTTCGTCACAGAATTAGAAAAAACTACTGTAAATTTCATATGGAACCAAAAAAAGGGCCCGTATAGCTAAGACAATCCTAAGCGAAAAAGAACAAAGCTGGAGGCATCACGCTGCCTGACTTCAAACTATACTACACGGCTATAGTAACCAAAACAGCATGGTACTGGTACCAAAACAGATATATAGACCAATGGAACAGAACAGGGGCCTCAGAAATAACACCACACATCTGCAACCATCTGATCTTTGACAAA
The DNA here is from genome assembly GCF_000951035.1 of Colobus angolensis palliatus. Taxonomy (NCBI): domain Eukaryota; kingdom Metazoa; phylum Chordata; class Mammalia; order Primates; family Cercopithecidae; genus Colobus; species Colobus angolensis. The sequence goes on along the minus strand of NW_012114877.1, from coordinate 3,138,213 downwards.
CCTGACAAAAACAAGCAATGGTGAAAGGATTCCCTGTTTAATAAATAGTGTTGGTAAAACTGCCTAGCCATATGCAGAAAACTGAAACTGGACCCCTTCCTTCACCTTATACAAAAATTAACCCAAGTTGGATTAAAGACTTAAATGTAAAACCTAACACCATAAAAGCCCTAGAAGAAAACCTAGGCAACACCACTCAGGACATAGGCATGGGCAAAGACTTCATGACTAAAACATCAAAAGCAATGACAACAAACGCCAAAATTGACAAATGGGATCTAATTAAACTGAAGACCTGCACAGCAAAAGAAACTATCATCAGAGTGAACAGGTAACCTACAGAACGGGAGAAATTTTTTACAATCCATCTGACAGGGGTCCTAACATCCAGAATCTACAAGGAACTTAAGCAAATTTACAAGAAAAAAAAAAAAAACATCAAAAAGTGAGTGAAGGGTATGAACAGGCACTTCTCAAAAGAAGACATATATGCGGCCAACAAACATATGAAGAAAAGCTCATCATCACTGGTCATTAGTGAAATGCAAATCAAAACCACAATAAGATACCATTTCACATCAGTTAGAATGGTGATCATTAAAAAGTCAGGAAACAACAGATGCTGGAAAGGATGTGGAGAAATAGGAATGTTTTTACACTGTTGGTGGGAGTGTAAATTAGTTCAACCGTTGTGGAAGACAGTGTGGCGATTCCTCAAGGATCTAGAACCAGAAATACCATTTGACCCATTAATCCCATTACTGGGTGTATACTCAAAGGATTGTAAATCATTCTACTATAAAGACATGTGCACATGTATGTTTATTGCAGCACTATTCACAATAGGAAAGAGTTGGAACCAACCCAAATGCCCATAAATGTTAGACTGGATAAAGAAAATGTGGCACAGCCAGGCACCGTGGCTCAGGCCTCTAATCCCAGCACTTTGGAAGGCTGAGGCGGGCGGATCACGAGGTCTGGAGATCGAGACCATCCTGGCTAACACAGTGAAACCCCGTGTTAGATAACATTAGGAGAAATGCCTAATGTAGATGACGGGTTGATGGGTGCAGCAAATCACTATGGCACATGGATACCTATATAACAAACCTGCACGTTCTGCACATGTATCCCAGAACTTAAAGTATAGAAGAGATTGTGAAAAAAAGTTACATAGTAAAGGTAAATTTTTTAAAAACATATTTGTATAAATCGATGTATTTAAAAAATTAGTCTATGCCTCATTTTATAAGTGAAGTCTAGAAAGATTGAATCATCTAGGAACCTCCACGAAGTTTAGGGTTCAACAGAAGTAGTCTTCTGATTCCTGATCTATGTTTTCTGCTTCTGTAGAGAATGACTATGCTCTTACTATTTTTTTATTGCATAGTTATTCTCAATATATGCACTACAAGGTACTGTACCTAGTTGCTGGATGGTTACAAAAATATTAATATACATACATATATACCCACACCTTCCTATACACATACATATCAAGTCGTTTGCAGACTACCTGGGAAAGAATCAGCTATTTCTCTTTAAATTATTGAATTTCCAAACTGCTGTCTTTTGTCGAGCTTTCATCTTTCTCATATAAAGAGTGTTTGACATCTTCATTTAGTTTTTTAAAAAAGGCTGGAAACATCACCATTTGAGATGATGATAGAAGAACAGTCATGTACTGCATAACAACCTTTCAGTCAACAACAAATTGTATAGCTAATGATGGTCTTATAAGTTTATAATACTGTATTTTTACTGTGCCTTTTCCATGTTTAGTTACCATTGTGTTACAGTTGCCTACAGTATTCAGTACAGTAACATGCTATAGGGGTTTTGTAGCCTAGGAGCAATAGGCTGTAATATAGGCTAGGTGTGTAGTAGGCTGTACCATCTAAGTTTGTGTAAGTACATGTCACGATGTTTATACAATGACAAAATCACCTAATGATGTATTTCTTAGAATGTATCCCTGTTGTTAAGTGATGCATGACTATAATTAACTCCAGCAAGAATCTTTGATTTCTAAATCTATAGATGTTAAAACTAGTGAATGAAAGTTTGAAGAATGGGATATTTTACATCATCTCAAAGTATCTTTCTGTGAGATACTTATTATCTATAAAGTGAAAAACAGTCATGTGACAGTGGAGAAATATGGCAGATAACACCTTAAATAAGTGATGAAAATTAACATTATCAGGGATGGATAAATTGGCATCATGTAAACTCCTGATATGGTGTACTGAGTCCTAATAATGGGATGAGTTTCATAAATTTTTTTTTGCCTTTGTAAATTTTTGGAATCCCTTGGAATAAAAAATTCAGACTTTATATCTTTTATGTCTGAGTCTACAAAGAAATTGATGGTGCTACTAGATCATCTTCAAAGCGAGCGCTTACTTTCCTTTTTAAAGATTTTCTTATATGGAAAATCTTGGTAATTTTGGTTTTATCTGTGTAACTAAAAACACAAGAAAAATGTTTTTATTTATATTCAAGCAAGTAAATATTTTGTATTATTAAAATATAATTGAAAATACTTATAGAAACCTGAGATCTCAGACTTGAAGATAACATTTTCTTCAGAACAAGTAAACTTCGATTGGTCAGTGAGATGCACAATGCTGTTTTCTCATTATATCCTAAAGAAGAAACTAATGCCTGACTAGCAAGTTTGTTCAGTTAAAATATATTGTTAATGAGGCCAATGTTGTTACATACTGGAACTTGTAAGGGCGTTATTTTGTTCTCTGGCTATACATGTAACATTGGCAAATTGGATTGCAAATTTATGATTTTGGTTTCTTGGGTGTCTAAGTAAGAGTCTGAAAGATTTTTGAAAGAGGTTATAAATTTATTTCCTTTGAATCATTCAGTTACCTTCACCTTAAAAACTTTTTTACTATTTTTTAGGAAATTATTTTAGTTGTATTGAAAAACATAAGCTGTTTATGGGTATCACTATTTTTTTTTTGTATTTTTAGTAGAGATGGGGTTTCACCGTCTTAGCCAGGATGGTCTCAATCTCCTGACTTCGTGATCTGCCCACCTCAGCCTCCCAAAGAGCTGGGATTACAGGCGTGAGCCACCGTTCCCATCCGGCTATCACTGTTTTTTTAAAGGCAAGCATTAGCTTCTTTAGGATATATTGGGCAGCATTGCATGTGTATGTGGATGATACACATACATATACATACATTTTACATACACGTGTATGTATATGGGAAAGAACATTAATTGTATGTCTAGAGTCTTAAGATTCAAAGGCAGATCAAAGACAGCTAGCAATAGAACAAAAATATTTAAATATAAGTAAGCATATAGTTTATTTAAGAGATATGTGGATTTTTTTTGATTTAAATTTAAATTTTAGTTTTTTTAGAGACAGAGTCTCAGTCTGTCACTCAGACTGGAGTGCAGTGGTACATTCACAACTCACTGCAGCCTTGACTTCCTAGGCTCAAGCAGTCCTCCTACTTGAGCCTCCTGAGTAGCTGCAATAGATGTGTTTTTTTAAAAAGCTATGAATAAATTGAACTTTGCAATATCATAATTTAAATGTACTGGGGAAATGTCTCTGTTTCAAGATAGTATGAAATAGCATTGGTGACTGTGGCCTGTCAGTTATTTTTATGGTTCAAAAGAGTTTTGAAATTTATTTTTCTTAGCTGCTGGCAAACTTCTCTACTTATCTAATCTTCAACATATTCTTGACATGGGAAGATCACCCTATTTTATATATATATATTGGAGACAAGGTCTCACTCTGTTGCTCTGGCTGGAGCGCAATGGCACAATCTCAGCTCACTGCAACCTCCGCCTCCTGGGTTCAAGCGATCCTTGTGCCTCAGACTCCGGAGTTGCCGGGATTACAGATGCGTGCCACCATGCCCGGCTAATTTTTTCTATTTTTAGTAGAGATAGAGTTTTCCCATGTTGCCTAGGCTAGTCTCAAACTCCTGAGCTCAGGCAGTCTGCCTGCCTCGTCCTCCCAAAGTGCTAGAATTACAGGTGTGAGCCACCATGTCTGGCCTCACCTGTAATATTGCACTAGTATTGCTGTCTTTTTATTCACTATGTGCCTCAGCTTCCTTCAGTAAAGCAAATTAGAGCCAGTTGTCTTGTAGGATTTGGTCATATATATAATTCTCTTTATAGCAGATTCTGACTATAATTATTTTGACTGACTAGCAAATTATTTTGCTTAATATCTGAAAAAGACATTAAATTGTACGATTACATTTTAAAAATATGCAACATACTATATATCCTTGCATTACGTTGGAGATGTCAGCCTAAATTTTCAAATGCTAGTTATCACTTTAAGCTGTTATTTATTTTTAACATTACAAATTTATTATTCCTATATAAGGTTAAAATTATTAAATTTTTTAACTGCAGTATTGGCTTTTCGTTATTTTGAAGACTGTGTTGCATTAAAGTGTAACTTGATATGGAACAGGGAATATTGGTACAAATGATTGAATTAGAAAGAAAATTGGAAATGCTTTCCTCTCTAGTTTTTCTTTCCTCTCTTCTCTTCACTACAGATTTATTTTTAAAGACCAGTTATGTTTTCCCTGCTCCACTCTCTCCCATTTCATTTCTTCATTACTACAGACTACCTTCTGCCCATATTACCTCTTCCTTGATATCTCAACAAGATCACTATATCCTCTTAATTTCCATATTCAGTGAACAATTTCCAGTAGTTTTCTTTCTTGGCCTTTCTGAAACAACTGATACTACCGACTGTTGATTCATTTCTTTTCTAAAATTCTATACGCTTTTGGCTTCTGGTCAGACAGTTCTCTCCTGATCCTTTCATATTGTTCCTTTTTGGCCTTCCTCTGGCCTCCTCTTTCTCTCAAGGAGGAATGAAAACTGTAAGATATAATTGCTTGGTTGATATTCCCCCTAAATTTGACACAACTACAGTAGTCACCCCTTATCTGAGGTTTTGCTTCTGTGGTTTCAGTTGCCCACAGTCAATCAGGGTCCAAAAACAGGCGAGTTACTGTACAATAAGATATTTTGAGAGAGGCCACATTCACTTAACTTTTATTACAGTATATCATTATTATTAAAATTGTTTTATTTTATTATTAATTATTATTCTTTTGCTGTGCCTAATTTATAAATCAGACCTTATCATAGGTATATTTGTATAGGAAAAAACATAGTATATATAGGGTTCGGTACTATCTGTAGTTTCAGGCATCCACTGGGTGCCTCGGAACATATTTCCCATCGATAGATAAGGGAACATGACTATAACCAGAAGTTGTATATATAAAGTAATTTTGTTGTCTTTATAAAAAAAAAATCAATTTCCTTTAAAAAAAATTCATTTACTCTCTTGGGTTAGGAAATCATTTTTCTTTCTAGGCCTATTTTTTACTCTTACTTTGACATGAATTTGCATTTTCTTTCCTTTTCTGAGTAGTTTCAGTTAGTTTAGAATTTCAAGTAGTTTGAATTCCAAGGATTCATGGAATATGTGAATTGAGATAACTCTGTTAAGGAAATTTATGTTGGATCTTTAAGTAAAATTTAATGTAATTCCTAAAAAAAGATCTATCATTTTATCTAATTGTTAAGGATGATTAAACTTTTTATTTTTTATCTTTAAAATATGTTTCTTTTAGCACAGATCACTTTACTTACAGTATTGTTAATCACTTTTCAGTATGGAAATGCATCTTTTTTTCACTCAAAGCTTTGTTTTAAGCATTAAGATGCTTTTTTGAGATTTTCTTCAAATGTAGAACTTTGAAGTAGCTGAGTACTGTCACTTTTACTTCACACATAGGAATTCTTTAAGTGGTTCTCTACAAATGGGTCTCTTGGCCAGAAAACTTGTATTTACCTTTATTTTAAAGATGGATAACAGGACATGCTTTATGAATTCTACAATCATCAACAAGACTTGTTCAAACCAAAAATAGGGATCTATTTCCCAAGGAGGGTGAGCTCAATAAATCAGATAACTAGAGTTGGGAATGGATAGTGGTGAGCCTATTTGTAAACTCTGGGCTTCTGAATGTTAATTTTAAGCTTCCTTTTTAAAAGGCCAGTGTTTGTAGAGCTTATCCTGTCAGCAATATCCTGTGTCAGTTGTCAGGTCATGTTTAGCATGTGGAAATGTATTAATCTGCCATAGCTAGTGTTGTAAGAGGCTGCGATAAAGAGAGGGCTCAAGCAGATGAAGAGGGATTAACTGTGTGGATTGAGCAAACTCCTCAATCACTGAAACAGTGATTTTACAAAGGATTAGCTGCTGCTTTTACAAATATTGATTACTGATTTGCTACTCAGAATGGAGATGACATAACTTGTGTGGTTGCTGTGTAGTGCGCTATGTGAAGTGTACATCATTCATATTAATGGATTTGTCATAGCCGTTATAGAAACTGACAGATTGATTATAGCAGCAGTTGCTAGAGCTGTTATGGTTAAGGTTGTGTCAGCGTATCTATTAAAACTTCAGGATTTTAGAAGTTTATAGTATAGCCATAAAATTCATTTCCCCAGGTAGAATTTGGAATACTAGTTATTGCCCGGCACAGTTATTTTTATGCATATTTTACATCAGTTTGAAGACATTTAAGTTGACATAGAGCAAAAATACATTATTGTGTTATTTTTGTAATATCAACAAATTTAGATTCATTTCATTTTGGAAAATTTGTCAGAAATGCTAGCTTTCTAAACAAGAACATATCTAGTTCATGTGGACATCCAAAAATCCGTTTGAATTTTTCTCAGATCAGGAATTGTTTTGAAGCCTTTGGGTATGTTTCTATAAGCACGTGGAGCTTTTTAGAAAACGTAGAAATATCTGGGTAATTAAAAGTTAATGGCTGTTTTCATTTAAGTAACTTTTTATTACTCTAAAAATTTAGTAGCAAGAATTAGAATTATCTGTATCAGAGAAAATATGTTCCTTTAATTTTTTTAAGAAATCATTTGTCTTGCAAATGCTTTCTTTATGTCACAACAGGAAAGCTTTTCAGTGAGTTGAGTTGTATCTTAAAGGGTAAGCTGAAGCTTTCTAGACAATGATAGTGATGAGGAGTGGGTAAGTGGAGAAAGGTGAGGGAATAGCACATTTCAGGCAGAGTGAAAACTTGTGTGGTTACATAAGACTTGGCCTATTTGAAGAATAGCCAGGTATGTGAACATTCTCAAAGTAGTACCTTCATATATGTTGGGAATATTGTTTTCAAATTGTATCATTGTGCTATAAAACTATACCTGTATTGATTAAATTAAATTTTATGGATTAATGGGTGGCATTTTTCCTGGCTATGATTCTAATAATATAAATTGATTTAAATTACTTAAAAGCCCATTTTTTGTTTTTATTTTAAAAATTGTATTATATAAGATTTTAAATGTGTCATACCTGCTTGTTTGTTCCCTCTCTGCAAAAGGAAAAAAAAATTCCCTACACTCCCTAGAAGTAAGAACTGCTAACAGTTCTATGTGCCCTTCCAGACATTTTTTCTGAGTTGTAAGAATACATATGTGTGCTAGAAAAAACATGGAACCAGATATTTCTTAAATTTGAAAAGGTAGTATATCATGCCAGGCGTGGTGGCTCAGTGCTTTGGGAGGCCGAGGTGGGCGGATCAGGAGGTCAGGAGATTGAGACCATCCTGGCTAATGCGGTGAAACCCTAACTCTATTAAAAATACAAAAAATTAGCCGGGTGTTCTGGCACGTCCCTGTAGACCCAGCTACTCGGGAGGCTGAGGCAGGAGAATCGCTTGAACCTGGGAGGTAGAGGTTGCAGTGAGCTGAGATTGCACCACTGCACTCCAGCCTGGGTGACAGAGTGAGACTCCATCTCAAAAAAAAAAAAAAAAAGTATATCACTATATATATTAATATACCACTTGTGTTTTTTCAACCAAGTATCATGGACATCTTTCTACATTAGTATATATCTTTCCATGTTAATGCACACAGATCTATAGCATTATTTGGAATGGCTTCATACTGTTCCTCTTGCTGGGCATTTTCCATCTTTCTGTTGTCACAAATGGTATATCAGTGAATATTCTAGCTTATATACACCATCATGTAACAGCACTTTAATTTGTAGGATAGATTCTTGGGAGTTGAATTATCAGGGTATTGTCAAATTTTCATCCACAAAGCTGTATTAAGCTATACTCCCCAAAAGAAGGTGAGTAGAGATGCAAGTACCATCTTTTCTTGCCCTCCTCCCTGTTGGATATTCTTAATCTTTACAGTTTTTGCCAGTCCTATAAGTTAAAAAGTAGTTTTTAGTGAGGTTTATTCATTTGTTTGTTCATTCAGCAAATTTAACAAACACTTCTGTGTCCCAGGCACGAATCTAGGCCCTAGGGATACAGCAGTGAAGAAGACAGTTGTGGTCTCTGGGCTGTTGGAACTTACATTCTAATGGAGGTGGGGAGAGCTGGGGAAAGACTACAAATCAATAAACACTCATCTCTTTTCATGTTTATTAACCTTTGTACTTATTCCATGAATTGCTGGGTTCATATCCTTTACCTGTTTTTCTATTGACCTGTTCACTTTTTTCTTACTAATTTGCAGTTCATTGTGACATCCATGCAAATGTTTTCTCCTATAAATACACCTTGAATAAGTCATCGTTTGACAAGTTAATGACTTTGCCAGTTCTTATCCATGTATGGAATTATAGTAGTACGCCTGACTTCTTTGGTTGGTGAGAAAGAATTGGACTAAGTCTTAAATTTCCATATTTCAACATCCTCTGAGGAATTTGTAAAAATTATTTTTGTATTTTTAAAAGTACATTAGAACTGTGAGTCTTGTGTGAGACTTAAAGCTATCCAGGTGAAGGGGATTTAATGGAATTAATTTAATTAATAACTTGTTATCAATATTAAGGTAGATAAAACATATATGTGGCCGGGCGCGGTGGCTCA
>NW_012114877.1:3092996-3128987 GCF_000951035.1 Colobus angolensis palliatus | reverse complement strand
TTTTGTTTTTCAGTGAGAATATACATCATGGTCTATTCAGACATGATTAATTACAGCTGAATTCTTAGAGAAACATGCAATATGATATCTTATAAGACCTTACCGTATCTAAATTGACTTGGAATAACTTGTGTTATGCCATTTATTCATATGGAATTTTAGTGGGATGTGTATCTTTCAGATTTTAAGGCTTTTCATATTTTCAAGAGGTCATTGTGTATTTCAAATATTTATGAGCAAACTACAGATTCAGAGTTCAGACCATTTTGTTGCCTTAGCCTCCTCTGAGGTAACTTCCAGTGCCTTACAGGGCAAATGAAGGTGCACTGAACTGCTCTTGATGTGATGTTCAAGTGTGACTGAACAGCACTGGTTGTTTACATGAAGTTACATCAGTTGTGTGTTGTTAGCAATCATTTTGTTCTGCTCAGTATTCCATCAGTTTCTTTTTCAAAGTTTAATTTTGCCATTTCTAATTTGAACTAAATAGTTAAAATTTCTTGGTGAAATTGTTCTGGTAATGACAACTCTTAGTTGGGAGAAAAGGAGACGGACGATTGGGCTATGTCAGCTCTGGCAGATCCTGCAGTGAGATAGCCCACACAGTGAACATATTAATGAATTACCTTTTGATGTATCCTCATAGTAAATATCAGTTGCTATATTTGTCAGTTGGTTTTTTTCTTCCACATCTTGAATACTTTTTTTTTTTTGCTACGGAGTCTCACTGTGTTGCCCAGACTGGAGTTCAGTGGTGTGATTTTGGCTTGCTGCAATGTCTGCCTCCTGGATTCAAGCAATTCTCCCACCTCAGTCTCCAGAGTAGCTGGGATTACAGGCATACGCCACCACGCCCTGCTAATTTTTATATTTTCAGTGGAGAAGGGGTTTCACCATCTTGGCCAGGTTGGTTTCAAACTCCTGACCTCAAGTGATCCACTCGCCGCAGCCTCCCAAAGTGCTGGGATTACAGGCATGGGCCACTGTGCCTGGCTTGCTTTTTAAAAAATATGCTAAAATCACATAGCTAAATGGGCACTTTTTATATTATATGTTCTGTCCCAGTTTCTTCCTTTTTATTATGTTTCTTCATGTTGGTGGTTATAAAGTTTAGAACTGAATGGGAGTGTTAGTAGTTGTGAAAGTAGATATTAAGATGGGATATAAATATAAGGATGACCTCTTTGTTCTTCATGTCTTAACGGCTATCTTGCCTCCATTTTTCTCTTTCCTCATTGGTTTCTTGAATCTCTTTATTAGTGGGGAATTGCACCTAATCATGAGCTTCTCAAAGGCAAGGACTGTAGCTGTACCTGTTGCTCCATCACAGTGCCTGGTACATACTGGGTGCTCAGTAACTGCCTGATGAATGAACCAACACATGCAGGCAACTGACTGCTTAATACTGTGTTTTATTATGACAGCCTCTCTTTCTCTCTCGAGACTACTGTGAAAGGTGTATTCAATGTTTACAAAATTATTTTAATGACCCTTTAGCTAGTTGTAAATACAAATCATTAGCTGCACTATCGTTTATATTTCGGGCATTTTCCTTCTGTTTTCAGTGTGTACTGATTGCAGAACTATGTTTTATCTATGTATTGACTTTTTTATTTTGCAGTGAACATTAGCTTAGACCATATTTTACAAATCCTATACACAAAACAAGGTTTTTTAAATATACCATTCTGAGCCATATAGATGATTTTGTTTCAAATTATACTTCTACATTTGAAAGAAGTACGCTTGATGGTTTCCATGCACACTCAAGTTTCAGAACACTGCCTTATGATCCCCTTGCTCAAATTCTAGTGAAAAAGATACACTTGTGGCACATCATTTTAGCCTGATATTGTAAATACCACATGAATGTCTATGTCTGTCTCCCTCACCAGTCTCACAAATGTCTGTTGACAGTTATTCCCCTTTGAAACTAAGGATCAGAAAAAGGATTAAGCATGTGGTATGCTTTTATTTCCAGAGTAAGAAGAAAAACTGCTACACATGAACTGTTCTAATATTGAAATTATAGTATGAATTCTCTAGTAATTTGCTCAGTTATATGGATAACAATGCTTTATAATCCTTTCAGTTACCTAGGTGTACATATGATTGCCAGTTCATACTGAAGAGTAGACTCAAGCATTTTATCATTCTCAGTAACATGCTGTTCTGTGGACGTTTTATGGATACAAAGTAGGTATATGCTTAAAATTTTGCAGGCTAGAATTGTCCCGGCACTGAGTTAGAACTTTATAGGCCAGCTGCTGATTTGTTTTTGTGTTAAGATGATCTTCATCCACATTTATGTCCCTGCAAAGTCATTAAACTTTGTAAATTGATAAATAAGTGTATTAATTTTACCCCCAGCCTGGCTGGTTGTTAAAGGATACGGCTCTTGACTTAAGCAGCAACATAAAAAGAGTTGTGTTAGTTTCGTCCTGAGAATGGAGCTTTTTCTTGAGATTTAATAGGCAAACAGGATTTTGGAATGATTGTCTGAAAATTGTGCAGGGTGTCTGTTCCTATAGATAGTCTATGATCTTATTCTTGAGTTTAACAAAGCTTTTGGGAACTAGCTGTATACTTGGGCCTTCTCGTTTTGTACTCTGTAGAATTGCTTTTACTGAATTTCACTTTGGCATTAAGCTTTTGGCTTAATATGAACAATGTCATACAAAACAACCCTAAGAAAGTTTTATATACTGTAAAAATGTTATTGAGGACATTGAGAACTATGGGAGAAATTTCTTTCTCATTTCAGTACCAGGAGCCAGAAATAGTTGTGTTTTCTTCCCTGAACAATGATCTGTATTTATCTTATGGGCAATGGCTCATATAATTTATTATATTTCTTGCTTCATGTTGGTTGTTATAAAGCTTATAAGTGAATTTTTGGCCCACTCCTCACAAGTGTAAATGACTTTGTAGTTCCAAGTTGTTTTCTGTTCCATCCTGACTTCTAATTTTGCCTTGATTTTAAAAAATATTGAAACAGTGACACAGAAAAGTTGCAAGAATAACACACAGAGTTCCCATATACCTTTCATCCCAATTACCCTAACATTAACATTTTTCTATACAGGTATTTGCTTTGTCAGTCTGCCTCCTCCCCTTCCTTACCCTTCCCTTCTTCTCCATCTTCCATCCTCCCACTCTGTCCCACCCTGTGTACATACACACTGATAGCTCCTGTTTGCTTTTAATTTGCCTCACCAAATGTATCATACAAATGCCTGTGAAATGCTTTTTGGGGGGAGAAGGAACCAGTATATTACTAAATTAACAATAATACTAGGTAAGAATGTATGAATTTCATATCTATATTGAAAAAAGAGTTATGGAAAAATCTCTTGTTTTAGGTGAAAGGAAGACAAATTGTGTGTGTGTCTGTAAGAGAGAGGGAGAAAGATTGCATACACATGTGTTTTTAGGAAGATACTTATAACACCTTAAACCAGAGTAGGTACTTTGAATGACAGAAGAGGGAAAATGCCAGGACTTCTTGATTTAAATAAAAAATTAGGTAGTTTCCTTCTTAAATAGAAACAGGTATACTATTTACTTATGAAGACTAAAGCATTAAGAATGTTTGGGAATGTATTTGCTTTAGTAATCAAGCTCAATTTAGTAATCAAATACTCAGAGTAGGACTGTGAAATAGAGTGAGAGCCTTAATTCAGCAATTTACCTCTATTAATAAGTTAGTCATAAAATAATTTCATGTTTGATAGTTTTCAAACTACACATTTGTCACTTATTATTTTTCTTATTTATTTATTCATATTAACTACCCCTCAATAATAAAGTTGTTTTGGGAGATGAGAATAGAATGACAATTGTTTACGTACTTGTTATTTTTCTTAAGACAGAAACAAAAGCATGTTTTATTATACTGTACAATGTAGAAGACATTATAACTCTGCATATTCCTATTTCAGATACTTAAGATATAATCTTGTGTTATTAATGACTCTAAACTTTTTGTATACAGAATAGGAAAAATAAATAAAATGAGTTTAAAGAATATCACAAATTATAAAAATGTTACTTATAATCTGAAAATAATTTTAAAAATTTATACCTCAAAATACGCAACATAAAGCTGTTGCAAAAGTAAGTAAATCAATGAAAGAATTGTCCTATGGCCTATGTAAAAATAAAGCATAGTTGAGTGGAAAGAAGCTAAAGAATTCAGTCTAAATTATATTCATTTCTTATTTCTATGCAGTTTGCTGGAGGAATCTGCATACAAAAGGAACCTCCTTTTCCTTCCATAAACATCATTTTTCCCATGACTAATTTGTTCCATGTTTGTGTATATATGTTTTTAAACCAAAATGAAAGTATTTCAAATACATTCTTAAGAAGCAAAATTGACCCAAAATCTTACAGATGAAGCAACACTCCACATTTTAGATGTATGGTATATTGGCCATGTGCAGTGGCTAACGCCTATAATCCTAGCACTCTGGGAGGCCAAGGTGGGTGGATCAGCTGAGGTCAGGAGTTTGAGACCAGCCTGGCCAACATGGTGAAACCCCGTCTCTACTAAAAATACAAAAATTAGCTGGGCATGGTAGCGTGTGCCTGTAATCCCAGCTACTTGGGAGGCTGAGGCAGGGAAATCGTTGAACGTGGTGGGTGGAGGTTGCAGTGAGCCAAGAACGCACCACTGCACTCCATCCTGGGTGAAAGAGCAAGACTCCATCTCAAAAAAAAGTACGGTATATTAAAATATATCATATTACACTTAGGAAACTAATCTTAAATAATAGTGATTGCTTTAATGCCATAGAAAAGTAATGCAATGATGTTGTCTGACACAGTTTCTATAGATGGCATTCATTTATTCCATCAGCAGTGGAACATAGCATTTCAGAAAATGGGCTTTTGGGCAAGTAGACTTAAGGTCCTGGCTCCACTTATTGTGTGTGACCTTGATTTCTGATTGGTAATATAGAGTTAGTAATACTTACCTCTTAGGGTTATATGATGATGAAATGAGATGATGACTGGTATCGTCATCTTTACCTAACTCATGGTAAAGGCTTAATAAATGTTAACTGTTGCAGTGCTGATATTTGTAATCATGCCACTGATAGTGCTGTAAAAAAACATATTTAAGCTTATAGTGTGGAGATAATAGAAGCAGTTGTGTTTGATACAGAGATAGCATAGGTAAGGAAGAAAAAAGTAGGACCTATTATTATTGTTATTATTTGAGACAGGGTCTCACTCAGTCACCCAGGCTGGAGTGCAGTGGCACTATCATAAGCAGCCTTGAACTCCTAGGCTCAAACGATTCTTCTGCCTTCCGAGTAGCTAGGACTACAGGTGTGAGTTACTGTGCCTGAGTAATTAATACATTTTTTATAGAGATGCGGTGTTGCTTGTTACCCAGGCTGTCTCGAACACCTGGCCTCAAGTGATCCTTCTGCCTCAGCCTCCCAAAGTGCTAGAATTACAGGTGTGAATCACTGCCCCCAGCCGAGGACCTATTATTGTTATTGTTTAAATTTTATATATAATTGTTTGACTTTTAAGATGCCTTCAACAAATTTCCAGTGAAGTTGAGTTTATGTTTCCTAGTTTTCTGTTTTGGGTACTGTTTAGAAAAGAGCCTGGCACATAATATAGACTAGTAAATATTGTTTAATATATGAGTTAAGAACGTTCCTTTTCATTTATGCTAATCTTTATTATGTATAATCTTGTCAAATATTTATTTATGCATCAGATTTGTTTTTGGCCAAGTATCTATAACCAGAAAGAAAGTCGTGTGGTTAAAAGGTGTTTAACATTCATGTTTTTATTCTAGTGGTTTATATTTTCAGCCTCCTTTTGTGTGTGTGTGTGTGTGTGTGTGTGTGTGTGTAACAATGGACTTGTGGCAAATTTGAGTTGCCTTTTAAAAATACTAGTAGTAATAAGAGATAACATTTCTTAAAGAGTTATCTTAAGTGCTGTCCTACTAAATCCCCACAGTAACTCTCCATAGTATGCCCGCCTATTATCTACATTGAAATATTTGAAAACTAAAGCTTAATGAAATTGAGTAACTTGCTAAGTCACAGAGCTGGTAGCCATCCTGCAATTTGAATGTAAATCCAGGGTTCTGAACATGAGTCTAAAATGCAGTATCAGTTTGGGGGCACTTTTGTTGTGGAAAGAGATGCATTAAATTAAAACCCAGTTCATAATTAATTGTATATATTTAATTTTATATATTTAGAGACTGAACATTTTGATATATTTAGAATTATATTTTTAACTTAAGGAGAAATGTATTCCATTTTGAGCTTGCATCTCATTTTCTCAAAGTATGTATTATAGACTTTTTTAGAAGGCTATTATTTTTTAGAATTTAATGTTTTACTTGCTGCAGAGTAGATGACTAAGATACAGGCAGATAAAGAGTTGCTGAGGAGTTACTTTATGTGAAAGGTAAAATTTGATTTAAATTTTTTATGTGGAATCAAAAGATCTATTATTTAAAAGTAACCTTTACTAAAATATAAAAACACAGAGGGCGCCCTATGTTATAAATATATAAACTAGTAGTCTTGTCTCTAAAGTAAAACCTTATTTTAAAATGATTAATTCAGTGTATTGATATGCTATCTTCCCTGGAAATAATTGAGAGAGTTTTATAAGGTTTTCCACAAATTAATAACTCTAGAATTTTTAGATAAAAACCATATTTTAAAATTCTATAAGGAACAAGTTTAATATATTTTAACAATGTGATAACTAGTGGTTTATTGTTAGACCAACAAATCAGAACTCTTAAAGAGATTTTTTTCACATCTACTTTTATGAGAAAGGGACAGAAGTTCTATATTAAAGATTTATCTAAAGAAGCAATCTTCAGACATGTAATAAGATAGTTCAGTTTCTGGTCATATACTTAAGTGTATGTTAAAGTAAAAGAAGCAGTTTTAAATGAATGGAGAAGGATAATTGGACTCTGTATCATATAATTCACATGTACTATTGATCTGTGACTTTTTGAGCATTATTTTAATGGATGTTGATGAACACAATTGATTTCAGATTTCCTTTCATTATTCTGGAATCTTGCCATTAGGATTTTTTGTAGTTTTGTAGATTTCTGTGAAAATTAGTAGCAGCAAGAAAGGAAGGAAGAAAGAAAGGGAAAGGAGAGGAGAGGGAGGGGAAAGAGGAGCGGAGGGGAGGGAAGAGGAGGAAAAGGAAGGAGAGAAGAAGAGAAGGGAGAAGGAGGAGAGGAGGAAGGAAGAGATGTAAAATAGAAGCTTTGATTGAACTCTGAACAAATGCTTAATCTTTTGGATTATATTCATGAGCATATCTTACATGCATGTAGCTATGATATTAATAGTTATTGTCTTCTTTGTTTCCAAATAGACCTATTGAAGGCATAGTGAAAACTTCCAGTCTTAAATCCTTTAGAGTTAATAAAGGCAAATTTGAATTATCCTCATGGTTATTCTGTTTTTGCTTGGTAGCCTTCAAAATGGCCACTTTTCAGAGGAGAGAGGAGATTAGCAGATGTTAAACCCTTGAGTTGTAACCTCTGCTTTTACCCCAGTGTAGTCACATAGGCTGCTATGTCAGTTCTTAAAGCGTTTTCCCCAAGGCATAACCCTCCTGAGAATTCTATGGTTCTACCAATTGAAAGTTGACCATCTTAATGTCAAAGCATGGTGTGAGCTTTTTTGTTTTTGTTTTTCTTAAAAGAAATATCATAATAGGCTTAGAGATTGCTAGTACTAGTGTATTCATTGGTGAATCTCTTCTGAAGAAAGTAATAGTGCTACAATGAGAAAACAAGCTTTTTGGAAAGACTATGCTAAAGTAACACAATTAGTCCTCTATTAGAGTTATGGCAGTGATTATTGTTTGAGATGCTCATTGAATATATAATGTCTTCCTTTTGCTACTAAAAATACTGATAAACAGATTGGAAATTCCAAATTTCCCACATGGAGGGGAGAATTATTCGAATATGAAAAATATTTAATTTATATATTTATTTCTATCACACATATTCCAGGGCAAGGTTCTAGCTGAATATTAAACCTTTTAAATGACATAAAATAGTTCTATGCTAGATGTAAAAGAAGTTACTAGTTGTTCTATAAAAAATAGATTGTGAGCAATTTCCACATTTGATATAATTGAAACTTCAATCTATCTTGGACCTTGGCCGTTTACTACTGAAAGGACAAGAAAAATATTAGTGTGGATATATTTTATGAAGTCCTGGAATTGGAGGGCTTTGGAGATGATTGAACCTATTTTTTTTTTTAGGTTTTAAAAAGAAGAAATTGAGTCCAGAGAGGCTAAGTGACATGTTTAAGGTTAAAAAAAAAAAAATGTTTAGAACTGAGATTACATTGCAGACTTCTTTAATCTCTGCCATGGATTTTGAAGTCAGTATCAACGTAAAGCTAAGCTTCTGAATATGTGCCATACCACTAAAACATTTTATTTACTATTTATATCCAAGTTAACTGTAGGTTTCTCTCCTTTGTTGGTGCATAGTCTTATTTTGTTTTGGTTCTTTGTTTACTTTGCAGATATGCTAGTGAATTTTTATACTTAAAACCTATTAGAAAAAGAAATGAAGTGTCTGCATCCCTGCATCTTTGTATCTATTACATAATTTCTAGAAACAAGGAAAATAGCTTGTAAGTTTATGTGTATAATTATAAAGTGTAATTAAACTGCACTTGTGGAATGATGAATTCTGAGCCAGTCACAGCTCTGGGAACTGAGGCTTTTTTATGGACTATTTCCTAAAGCTAAGTACTAATGTACCCTTCAGCCAAAAATGTTGTTAAGATAGTGGACCTCAACTGTAAGGATAGTGGAAGCAAAACCGAAAGCACTTCTCTACCTTTGTACAAAATTACAAGCATTGGGATTATATTGGTGTTATGACATACTGGCACCTGAAAGTGTACTTTCATTCTGTTTACCACTTCTTAAGAAAAATGAACTTCAATTGGAGAAGCTAATCTAAATAATAAAATAACCACTGGTGGATACGTGAGAGTATCACCATCATGAAATGAGATAATATTTTTGGACAATCAAAGCCTAATACATGTTTCAAATATAAAGCAATCATTAAGTGGGTAAATACTTTTTTTAAAAAATGGGTGTATTGGCCAGGCGTGGTGGCTCATGCCTATAATACCAGCACTTTGGGAGGCCAAAGCGGGCAGATCCCTTGATCCCAGTAGTTTGAGATCAGCCTGGACAACATGATGAAACCTTGTCTCTACAAAACATACAAAAATTAGCCAGGCATGCTGTTGTGCACCTATAATCCCAGCTACTCAGGAGGTTGAGGTGGGAGGATCGCTTGAGCCCAGAAAGCAGAGGTTGTAGTAACAAAATCATGCCACTGCACTACAGCCTGGGCTGCATTTTTGGTAGTTTACTACATGAGTTTAGAAGAGATAAAAGGAAGCACTATCTCCCCCTAGGAGGTGGCCAATTTATGGAACTCAGTATCCCAACTATTAGGTGAAAATGAAGAATTTGAAAAGGTTTAAATAAACTTGTAGATGCTTTATTTATATGAATTATCAGGAAAAAAGATATGGTTGTATGGTTGAGAAGTTTATTCTTTACTTTTTGGAGTTCAGGGAAAACAGTCACATCATGTGGTGACACAGAATATTTGACTAAATGGACCAACATCTTGACTCAGAGTGAAAAATCTTATGAATAATAACAGTCTTTTTAAAAGTATCTTTTCTTTCTTTTCCAATATAAGGGAAAAGGAAACTTTAGTCGAGTATAGGTGGTAGGAAGAATTACACTATGTGAAAGCTTGGTGTTCATGTTGAAAACTATATAAATGCCAACTAGAAAAGGGAAAATTGAAGGGAGCAAAAGGTGAAGCTCAGAAACCTAATTGTAATTTTGCATAAAGTCTAGATTAAACAACCAAAAAAGTGTGAATGTATTAGTGTAATGAAGCCAATAATATGATGATTTATTGATGATAAAATAGTAAAAATAAGGCTTTGGATTCCTTAGAAGTCTAGCATTTAAATTGATCACCAAAGTTGCATATCAAAAAATAAAAATGATAATAAAAGCATATCTATTTTGAAAATGTCTCTGAATCACTGCACTTTGGTAATGATATCACATACTGTCTTAGATAAAGTAATGCATTTAAAGAGGTGTTAGACTGGGATATTTGTGTGTGTGTGTGTGTGTGTGTGTTTGTGTGTGTGAGTGTGTGTATGTGTATGTATCAGGGAAGAGTCTATTAGGAGACACATCAATGTCAGGGAAGACCCTGGAATATAGTGTATTGAGGCACCCAATACTGGACAAAATTGTGAATCAACATTTGTTCATTTAGATTTGAGAAATCTAAATAAAAAAGAAAGGACCATTAGACCTCCTATTCTCCTCAACTCTAGCTCTCTCTCTCTCCCCCAACTCTAACTCTCTTTCACTCTCATTCCCTTGCCTACTAAGGGACTTGCATGCTGCTCTAGGCCTTGTCTTCTGAGTGAAGCTTCTGTGATCTAGACACATTTTTCTACTTTTCTTTGTCCTAAATACAGTAATGCAGTTGTCTACCCTGTTAATGCCAACACTGGGTTTAGACCTGACCAGCCTAACACCTGGAATGTCGCTAAATGATACTTCCTACCACAGACTTCATATTTTTCTCTAAAATTGAAGTAACTACTGTTTTTCATTCTAAAATAATTATTTTTAATTGTTAACACTTTTTAAAAGATAATGCTTATTTCTTAAGTATATTACAGGCATTTAAACATTCCAATGTTTTTCATCCTAGATTCAAGAAAAAAAAGATAAAGTGATAGTTTAATAAAATCACCAAGAGTAGGTAATACCTTAGTTTTAAGGTAATTTGTTATTAATTTTTATACTTTGTATCTCTTCTCTACTTTTCAAATTCTAGTATCCATACCTGAAGCTTGCTGTACTATGTCTACGATATACACCATTTGTTTTTAAGGCAAAACCTTTAAGACACATACTAGAATTCTTGAGTTATCTTTTAGAAACAGTTACTTTATGAATAAAATATCAACCTAATTATAAGGAAATTTGGATTTCACTATTGCCTTTTTCCCTGAATTGCTGGGAATATTGGCACTTGATACTTGTTTATTTGAATTCATTGTGACCTTTTTCCCACTTTGAATGCTTCAGATTCTCAAATTGCACGTTGGAAGAAGACCCATTCCTTGCTTAGTTGCCCTTGTAGGGTGTCGATTTTTTTTTTTTTTTTTTTGAGACGGAGTCTCGCTCTGTTGCCCAGGCTGGAGTGCAGTGGCCAGATCTCAGCTCACTGCAAGCTCCGCCTCCCAGGTTCACGCCATTCTCCTGCCTCAGCCTCCCGAGTAGCTGGGACTACAGGCACCCACCACCTCGCCCGGCTAGTTTTTTGTATTTTTTAGTAGAGACGGGGTTTCACCGTGTTAGCCAGGATGGTCTCGATCTCCTGACCTCGTGATCCACCCGTCTCGGCCTCCCAAAGTGCTGGGATTACAGGCTTGAGCCACTGCGCCCAGCCAGGGTATCGATTTTAATGTCTAATATTTTGAGCTGCTTCAGAAAAGTAGGATTATCATATAAGAAATACATAATCATTTTATAAAAAGAAAACTAGTCTTTCTCAGTATATACCTTACTTTCTTGGGTACTGAAAGTTTGTGGCCACTTAAGCAAGTCCATGTAATAAATTCCTGTAGCATAGTCTAGTCCCCAGAATATGGGTTAAGTTTTGTTTTCCCCTTAGGATATAATTTTTTCATTAACCACTTTCACTTAGTAAAAGGAAATCTTTTAACTGCTTTAGAAGTAGCTACAATGCTTAACTTGTATAGTTGCCAAATTATGCTTTTTCCTATCTTTCATTTCTGATTAACTTTCTCTGAGCAACATAGTCTTATATTTACATTAGCATCCATTCACTTGAACTAGTAGTTACAGTTATAGTAACGTATAACAGTATCTAACTATAATAGCTAATAAAAGCTAACATTTACTGAATGCCTACTATGTGCAAAGGACTAAGACCCAGTGCAAAACTTTTCTTTAGGACAAGGTTTGAATTTTAATAGTGAAGCTGAGAATATGATTGTGAATTCACTGGAATGTTGTATAATTGGCTGTTACATAGTGAGGTAATGTAATTGCGGTGTATGGCAAACGTGGCAGCTGTTTGTTGTTGCCTGACAGATAGGCTTACATTAGCCTTAATTTCTTTTTCTTCATGTATCATTATGCCTGTATATTTATAGTCTTGTTTCTTTATACCAATCTGAATCTTCCTAAATGTCAATAGCATTAATCATTGTAGGCATAGTGATATGAGGTCTAAATGATATGAGAATTCATATTTTTAAAGGAAATTACTACTTTTTTATATGTTATGACAGATTTTCCATCCCTGCCATCAGAAAGTATTGTCCGTATGCTCATAGTGACATACAAACCAAATGGTTCTTCTGAAAATTTAAAAATCTAAAGTATTTACAGGGATTGCTATTAGTGTACTTTTGTGTTTTAAAGAATTCACGTGGCTATTAAACAAATCCTGGATATTGGACTAACAGCAATAAAGGTTTAGAAAAATGAAATTTCAGTTAAAAAAAATTATGCCTCCACTCCCCAGGGAAGAAATAAAAGATTTTATATTAGAAACATGAATTTAGAATTCAGAATAAGTATTGCTTATGACATCAAATTTTATTGTGATGTATCAGGTGGAAATTTAGTCAACATTTTTCTTAAAGCAAAAGACTCAGGCTATGTGTATACTGAATGCTAGTAAATTCTAATTTCCCTTCTCCTTTTCCTTTTCCCCCACTTCCTCTCCCCTCTCCCTTCTTCCCATCTCTATCTCCTTTTTGACTAGTAACATTTTAGAGTTGAAAGCTATGCTAAAGGTACCCATTTCTTTTCAGAATAATTTAACTTTTCTTCTTAAGATTTTGTGAACATCCATTCCTTATGTAAAGAACATTTATTATGCCTAATGGAAGTGAGAGAGTTGTGGGACTACCCCTTAATGAGACCAAATCATCCCACAATTAGCCGCTTTAGTTTAGTGGTTGACCAGGACTTGTTTACATAGATAAAGATTTCTGTTTGTAATTTTTGTTTTATGTGCAAAATACTGTAATAAATAATTTATACCTTTATATGTACCAAGTTTATTTTGAAAAAAATAAACTGGATACATTTATTGAACAGCTATTAAAGTATGTACACTTTCCCTAAAATTTCATTTACATTTCAAAATCAGGGTTCTATTTTAAATATGTTTTAATGATACTGTGTTGTGTTTACTAAGTGAAATTGATCCACCAAGGAGCTGAAATTAGTACTCTAATTTTAAGCTTTATTTCTTAAGACAAAATATCCATAGCTTTATCACTACTATGATCCCCATGATATTAAAAAAAAAAAAGCTGGTAAAATTATGTGATGAGTTTCTATATAATAAACTTCCTATCAAACCCATTCTGTTTTTTTAATTTTTAATTTTTGTGGGTACATAATAGGCAAATTTATGGGGCATATTATATATTTTGATACAGGCATACAATGCATGATAATCACATCAGGATAAATGAGGTATCCATCACCTCAATCATTTATTCTTTCTTTGTGTTACAAAGAATCCAATTGTATTTATTTATTTATTTTATTTATTTATTTATTTATTTAAAGACAGGGTCTCTCTCTATTACCCAGGCTGGAACGCAGTGTCATGATCATGGCTTACTGCAGCCTTGACCTCTTGGGGTGTCCTCCCACCTCAGACCCCCTTCTCTCCACATCTACCCCCCTCCTCCACTGTCTGGGACTGCAGGCATGTATACCACTACACCCAGTTATTTTTTAATTTTTCATAGAGATAGGGGTCTCACTGTGTTACCCAAGCTGGTGTCAAACTCCTGGGCTCAAGCGACCCTCCTTCCTTAGCCTCCGAAAGTGCTGGGATTGTAGGCATGAGCCATTGCACCTGGCCACTTAGTTATTTTAAAATATACAATAAATTATTGTTGACTATAGTCACTCTGTTGTGCTATCATATGTTAGATCTTATTCATTCTAATTGTATGTTTGTACTCAGACACATTTTCTATCCTAAGCTGTACTGAAACCACTTCCACTGGATGTATTACATACAGACTTTCTTTTGATTGGTTGTTTTCACTTGCTAGAGTTCTAGTAAAATGCTGAGGATAACTATTATATTTCTTTTCTTTTTTCTTTCTTTTTTTTTTTTTTTTTTGCCCAGGCTGGATTGCAATGGCATGATCTTGGCTCACTGCAACCTCCACCTCCTGGGTTCAAGTGATTCTCCTACCTCAGCTGCCAAGTAGCTGAGATTACAGGCACCCACCACCATGCCTGGCTAATTTTTTTTGTAGTTTTAGTAGAGATAGGGTTTCACTATGTTGGCCAGGATGGTCTCGAACTCCTGTCCTCAAGTGATCCGCCTGCCTCAGCCTCCCAAAGTGCTGGGATTACAACCGTGAGCCACTGCACCTGGCAGATAACTTATATTTCTAATGAAGTTTATAAAAATATTGAACACTTGTAAAATTGAGTAACCTATAATCCATGACCGTGAATATACAATTTCTAATCAACTTAACTTTAGCTTGATTTAGAAACTTTTTTTAGGGATCCAGTGTTTGTTTGTAATAGTTTTATGAGATCTATCTAGTTTTAGACTCTTAAATGCCCTATAAAAACCTAAAGCATACTCACTCAGTGGAATGTCCATAAGATTTCTCTGAATACAAGCGGAGAGAATATTTGCTGTGGGCTCAGAGAAACAAGTGTCAGCATTTGCTTCTAGGGGAAAAGCGTTTTATGTTTTACTTGGTAGAAATAGGGATTATGCAGGTAAGAGTCAATATGTATTGAAATTTTTAAAGAATTAATTCAATATAAATATAAAGAAGCTATGATTTGTTTGGAATTCTTAACCTCTGTTTCAGGGATTTATTGCATTTATTTATAATAGTTTCTCAGTCCTGTATTTTGGGAGGATATATTAAGATGTAGGAGCACAGAACTTTTTTTTTTTTTTTACTTTTTGAGACTTTTAGGGGGGATAGAGGGGATTAATCTATGGAATGGATATGAAACAAGGCTAATAGACTTAGATTTAAACAATTTCAGTAATTAAAAGCACACTGAATCTAATGAGATCTGGCACTTGTTTTTTCTGAAATGGATTACCCACTGCTTTTTTTTTTTTTCTCTCCCCAACTTCTCATAGGAGCCCAGTTTCCTCCAATTGCAGCACAAGACCTTCCTTTTGTTCTAAAGGCTGGCTACCTTGAAAAACGCAGAAAAGGTAAACTTAAGGTTCTAATGAAAAATGTAAAAACGCTTACATCCTTAGATAGAACATGTTTGTAGTATACATGTGGAGGCAATAGTCGTTTTAGGTGATTAAAGAGTTTTAAGATTGTAAGAAAATCTGGATGACATTATCCAAACCACAAAATATAACTCTTAGCTTTAAATAATTTTTAATAAGAAACATTAGGTCAGATTTTTAGTTGTCAACCTTGGTTATTTGTAAATGATTCAGGAGCTGTTTCTTGCCTCTCAAAGGAAAGCTGCAGGCCATGACTATATTCTCAAAGGTGGGATTTCTCACCAGTATCTCACTGGGCTGAGCAGCAGGTTCTCCTGTGCCCAACCTGGCATGCACCATGGTTCAGATCAAGCCTGGCATCTTGTCTGCCATTGTCTTATTATTCATTTCAGTGTTCCTCTCCATTGGCTGTGATAATTGGGAGTTGACCGTATGGTCTCACTCTTTCAACACCAATATTTAAAGGAAATGAAATATGGAGGTGGTTTTACAATATGAGAAATGAAAAGCAGATAGTCTTTTCATTACCATTCTGCTTATCTCTCTGGTAGTCCCTATGGGCCTTTCTATTTATATTTCATTTTGCTTTTCTTAGCTGAATTTTAAAACTGAAAGAGTAACAGAAATAATCTAGGTTAGCTCCTCCCCCTTCTTTTTATAACAGTTGAGAAAATGAGACCCAAATGGATCAATTATCTCAAGATTGTATAGTCAGATGCCTTTTTGACTGTCCCTGTCAGAAGACTTGGTTAGCCATGCTGTTGATCCCATAAGTATGGCAGCCCCGTAGCTACTTTACTTTATTCCCTTTAGCTTTGTTGGTTTGTTGTTGTTTGGTTTTTTGTCTCTTGGAAAAGAAGATACAAATTAGTCACAGAATGTTAGAGCTCAGAGGAATCTTAGAAATCATATTAATTAACTTTTTCTTTTACAGTAAGGAAATGGCCTTACATTTTCCCCTCTTTATTGCAGATCACAGCTTTCTGGGATTTGAATGGCAGAAACGGTGGTGTGCTCTCAGTAAAACAGTATTCTATTATTATGGAAGTGATAAAGGTAATGTTGGTGTTCAATTATATCAACTACTGTTGCCTAAGAATTTTTTGACCATCCCTTCCCCCTCTTTTGGGTACAGAGTAAACTGAAGACAAACAAATAATAACTGGAAATTATAACAATTATAATCTAATTTATGATTCATTTCATTATTTGACAAATGCTCCAAATACCAGAATACCCTCAGAGCTAAAACAATTGTGTTGTATTGAATTCGAAAAGAGAGTAAAATAACTTTAATCTATGTGGCCTTTCACCTTAGGAAATATTTATTATCCAGCCTACTGTTGTAGAATTTCTGGAAAAGTTAAGAACATAGGGTCGTGAGAGTTTCAATGGCAGAAAATAGATTATTTTCCTTAAGTATTTTAAAATATAATTAGATAAAATTAAATATGAATGACACCTTTCTGAGCTCCCTTTACAGATTTAAGGAATAACAGCAAACATGTATATAGAATTTACTGTATACTGGGTACCGTTCTAAGCACTTTTGTCTAAGTACGTTAGCTATGTTAACTTGTTTAGCTCACAACAACTCTGTAAGTACTATTATTAGCACCATTAATTTTACTTTTAGGAAAACAGAACAGAGAGGTTAAGTGACTTGTTCAAGGTCACAGAGTTGGAAAATGGCAGATCTAGGAATTTTTTTTTCCTTTGTTTTTAGAAACAGGGTCTTGTCTTGGTGCCTAGGCTGGAGAGCAGTGGCTGTTCACAGGTGCAGTCATCACACCCTACAGCCTCAAACTCCTGGAGTCAAGTGATCTTCCTGTCTCAGTCTCCCAGGTAGCTGGGATTACGGGTGCACACCGCTGTACCCAGCTCAAATTTAGGATTTTAACCTAGAGAATATGGTTAGAGTCCATGTTCTTAACCACTATTGTCACTACATTAATTTAGAAATACTAGGATACATTTTGTAACTTCATTATTAATTAATCTGTCTCTCAGTTGCAGTTAACATAATTTTAAGTTTGCTATTTGAACAAATAAAGCCACCAAATAATGAAATTTAAGGATTGTAAGCTTTCTGAGTTTCGCTTTATTCTAGGGAAAACAGGCTAGGAGTTGAATATTATGAAGTAAAACTTGTGTGGAAATAGATAATGTTCATTTCCAGAAAGGACACTTTAAGAAGAAAAAGACAAAAGTATCACTGAATGTAAGCTTTCCTATGGAATTGTTATCAATGTTGTTTGGAAATTTATGTTTTATTTGACATTATTTATAGTTTTTAGAGTTTTTTTCCCCTGTTCTAAAAACCTACAGGTAAGATTATTGTATTTCAGATAAGTCTGAAATACTTACATAATGCTGGAAATTGTTCTTACCTTTTGGCTAATGAGATTAACAAATTAATTAATTTAGTAGCTAATTTGCATTCCATCACTAATTTACAGTATGTTCAAATGTAGTAATGGCATCAGTGAAGTGTAAGCTGTAAACAGCTATAAACAAGCATCTTTCTTCTGCTAAGGGTCAGTAGTGAAGTAGGTCAGAAAATTTAGAGTTCAAGTTCAGTTACAATTATCATAGATCATAGAAATACAGTTTTGCATGATATTGTGAATTTAGATCAAGATATTACCTTCCACAGAATATCCTCTTTTTCACCAGATCGGGGGAGGGAGGTTTCAGATCTTGTGACTTTGATTCAATTAGGCTTCTCATTTCTGATTTCTTTAAGAATCAACGAATACTAATGTCAGTGTTTCCTCCATTTCTAGTCCTGACTGACATATAACAATGGTTAGGTAAAAGATTAGCAAGAGTTTCCCCAAAACCCAAAGCGTGTTAATATTTACTTCAAACACTAATATAATATATTCAGTGAAAACATTTTAGTTAGAATTATTTGGATATTAGTTACGTTCCCTTTTTTTTTCTTTTTTAGAGATGAAGGAGCCTCACTCTATCACCCAAGCTGGAGTGCAGTGATGCCATCATAGCTCACTGCAACCTTGAATTCCTGTGTTCATTTTTATTCTTATTTGGTGAGACCTAATGGTAGTAACATTGTTTGTAATTTGCATTTCAACTACTTTGTGATCCATTTAGCCCTTTCTGTCATTTCTGTTACTGGAAAGGGGTCTTGATCCAGTCCCCAAGAAAGGATTCTTGGATCTCACACAAGAATGAATTTGAGGCCAATCCATAGAGGGAAGTGAAAGCAAGTTTATTAAGAAAGTAATGAAACAAAAGAATTGCTACTCCATAGGCAAAGCAGAGCATAGGCTGCTCAGCTGCTTACACTTACTGTTACTTCTTGATTATATGCTAAACAGAGAGTGGATTATTCATGAGTTTTCCTGAAAAGGGTTGGGTAGTTCTCAGAACTGAGGGTTTCTTCCCTTTTTAAACCATATAGGGTAACTTCCTGATGTTGCCGTGGCATTTGTAAACTATCATAGCACGGGTGGGAGTGTCTTTAACATGCTGATGCATTATAATTAGCATATAATGAGCAGTGAGGAAAACCAAAGGTCACTTTTCATCGCTGTCTTGGTTTTGGTGGGTTTTGGCCAGTTACTTTACTGCATCCTTTTATCAGCAAGGTCTTTGTGATCTGTACTTTGTGCCAACCTCCTATCTCATCCCGTGACTAAGAATGCCTAACCTCCTGGGAATGCAGCCCCCATAGGCCAAAGCCTTATTTTACCCAGCTCCTATTCAAGATGGAGTTGCTCTGGTTTAAATGCCTCTGACACTTCCACTTTAAAGAAATTACCATTTTAGCATTCCTTTTTCATGTTGATGTTTGAAGATGTGGCTTATATTTCCTTAAATTTTTCCCTTTTACTTTGCAGCCTCCTGTTTCCAGTGAAATTTTAGATTTTTTTCTAGTGGTTCTTTTTTCTGTTGGTGGTTTCCTTTGAAATTCTTAGCCAGTTCCTCTCTTTTGAGGGACTCCAAAAAAAGATCTATCTTTCGACAGTTTTTAATTGCTTGTTTGGCATGATCCCGATTTCCTTCCTTTATATCAAATACTTTTTTTCTTTTGCGAAATTAGATACGATTTTTTATAGCCTTATTTACTGTATGTGTGAACCGTTTACCTAATGGGAAGAGCTCGGATCTAGATATATGAGAACTATAATCCTCCAACTAAGTAGGATTTAGATAAATGGATTATAAAGGCACAGAAGGAGTTGACACCACTTACTAGGTTAAAGTGTGCTTTGTTACTGTTTGACAGATACATAGTTCACATTTTCTACCATATTGTGTGTGCCAAAAAACATATTGACCTATGAAGATAGTAGTGGCTTAGAAAGAGTAGTTCCAACCTGTTGGGTAAATGATGCACTTACCATTGTACTGATAAATATTGTCTGTATTTATTATTTATAGCCATTTGGGACCCTTAAGCAACAAATACATATAGTATATATTTCAACACCTGAGGAAATCTTACTCATCCTTTCATCTCCTTGCTTTTCCTTTGATTGTCATGAGTCTCATTCATCAAAATTCTTAGGTCCTAGATGTTCAGGTGTCCTTCAAGTCATTCACTTATTCATTCACTTATTCTTTTTCTAAATTTGATAAATATTTTTTCAGACACTTGTTAGCTAGTAGGCACTGAGGATCCAAAGATCCTTAGAGGTGCTCACAGTTTGGTTTTTGTGGATATCAGTGAGAGAGGGAAGGATGCTGTGGGGTTGGAGGAGGGAGCTGGGCAGGTAAACTGACCATTTCAATGCAGTACAGTAAGTAATTTAAATAAGCTATCTTTGGATCACAAATGAGGGAAAGCTAACTGCCTAGGGAAGTTAGGGAAGATGTCCTGGTGGAGAGACCACTTCATTGGGCCTGAAAGAATGAGTAGGAGTTTATTGATTGAATACTATGGTATGAATGTATGTGTACCTCCAAAATTCATATGTTGGAAATTAACTCCCAAGGAGATTGTATTAAGAGCTGGGGCTTTTGGGAGGTGATTAAGGCACGAGGGCTTTACCCTCAAGAATGGGATATGTCTTTTTATAAAAAAAAGTCTGGAGAGAGCTGTGGAGCCCCTCTTTTGCCTTTCCACCATGTGATGGTACAGCATTCACCTCTTCTGGGGGATGCAGCAACAAGGTGGCATCCTGAAGCAGAGAGCAGCCCTCACTAGGCACTGACCCTGCTGGTACCTCGATCTTGGACTTCCCAGCTCCCATAACTGAGAAATTAATTTCTGTTGTTTATAAATTTCCCAGTTTTGGGTGTTATAGCAGCATAAACAGACTAAGACAGGGAAGAAGGGTAAAATGGGCTTGCCAGGTAAGGGAATAGCAGAGATTCCGAGTTGTGAAAGACTGTGGATGGGATCAAAGATGGAATGAAGGCTGGAGCTTGGAGTGAGTGAGGGGAGGGAGCACATAAGGCTAAAGAAGTGGATTAGACCAGGTTGATAAGAACCTTCTGAGAATAAGGGCCTTGCTAAAGATTTTATTTTGAATATGACCTTTAAGCAGAGCATTGTATGACCAGATTTGGTTTTTAGGAAGTAATTGTAATAGGATTATGGAGAATGGTTTGGGATGGATAGAGTCTGGGTCAACAGGACCATTTCGCAGAACTTTGAAGTAGTCTAAACAAGAGAGGTCAACACAGGGCTGTTAAGAGGCAGAACGAGGATTTAATGCAGATCTCTCTGCCTCCAAAACTATGCTTTTTCTACAACTTGATGATTATTACCAACCCCTCCAAGGTGCACATAAGTGATGGCCCATTTAGGAACCTGTTCTAAACTGTTGTGGGTTTTTTCCCCTTTTTCTGTTTATCTTCTGTATGATCTTGAATCAACATTATGATGTAAACCTAGTCTCTCCCCATTTTTAAGGAGGGGATTGTCAGTTCTTAGTACCTCCTTTCAGGACTTTTGCTGAAACCTGATTAAAGAATACACTAGCACCGTCTAGTAAATGGGAGCTACAAGTAGCCCTGATCTACAAAGTCATTCCAAGGTTATTTGTTACATTATGTGGTTTTAATTTTTTCATTGTAATATCTTTTCAATATATAATAAAAGTCAGTAGAAAATTGGGCTTAATATGGAGAATTTAACAAAACTTTCAGAACTTGGGAGAGAAATAAAATTTTTCATTGAAATTTACCTCCCTGCTCTCCACTTCTCCACAACTTCACCAATGATAGGAAAAAAAGAGGACATATATGTTCTCTTTGAAGTTTGAAAATTATAAAATATATTTTGATGTTGAAAAAGCATCATATTTCTCTTTTAATATTGTTTTGAATATGTTAAAGTGACAGTACTTATATTTGTATAATTAGAAGTTCTGTTGTTTTGTAATAGCAACTTAATAGAAAGCTGTAAAATCTTACCTTTTTTCTAAAATGTGATTCACTTTACAGAAACAAATTCTGTCATTTTATAATTATAATTATGTAATTTTATAATTATATCAAGATGATATATGTAAAATGTGTAAGTGAATTCTGATATTTTAAAAATTTAAATTCTATCTCCATCTGGTATGTGAAGAAGGATATTTTTATTCCTTAAGAAATAGGAACCATTAATTCTACTTTTATCAGAAATTATTGCAATTTTATAGACTTTTGGATCTTTGATATGAAAGTATTAACTTTAAAACTTATCACAATAAACTTTTTTTTTTTGAGATGGGGTCTCGCTCTATTGCCTAAGCTAGAGTGCAGTGGCATGATCTCGGCGCACTGCAACCTCTGCCTCCTGTGTTCAAGCAATTCTTCTGCCTCAGCCTCCTGAGTAGCTGGGATTACAAACACTAAATTAAAGCTATACCTTTACTCTCTGCCTTTATGGCTAAGAGACCCTCTAACAGTATACAGCAGTTAAAATGTACATCTGATGTTTAGTAGGATTTCATCAACATACAGAAATAGTCAGGTACCAACTAAGTTTTACTAAGGATCTGATGACCATGTATGTTGTTGGTTTGGTATCTAGTCTAACTTCTACACAAAACCCCAGAGATAAATTTCAAGTGGCTGATTTAGCATTGGCATCTGCAAGCTGTATAAACCAAAGGAAAATGTTCATATATCTTTAACTGAGGAGCTGGAACATCTTGCTAATCAGTTTGATAAAATTTAGTGCCAAGGTCTAGTATTGATGGACATATTTTTCTTTTCCCTACTGAGTATTAATACTTGTGGAAATAACGTAAGTTATACACTGAGGGGAAAAGGCCTTCTTAAATATAACTAGTAGATATTACTGAACACATTTCATATTTTTTATTGCTAGCCATTTGTACCAAGTTAGTGTTCTTGGTATGAGCATCAGAAACCAATTTTTTTTAATGCAGAAAGGGAAATTATTAGGAAAATATCAGCTCTCAGAATTGCTGAGAATGCTACACACAGGCTCAGCAAGCAAGCAAGAGCTAAGGTAGGTAAGGGGGCTGGATCTTGAGCATAATCCATGAAAAATCTTACTGGGACACACTACTGGCCTTGGGCCTTGCCAAGCCAGGACATGTGATGCTGCCACTGTGCACTGCCATCAATCAGTGAATGCCATTGCCACCAGAATGGATTCTGAACCCTGTCTTGATCCTTTTGTTACTTGAGATGTAGGTTCCAGTCTGGAGCATCCACTTTGATTAAGTTGGAACAGGGAAAATCCACCTCCCTCCAGGTTCTGTGGTGGAAAACTAAGCCCTATCCCTGGCAGTCTTGGCATTAAAATAGGAAAGATGCATGGATGCTGGGGAGCCCCAAATAATAAGTGTCCATAACTTGTAGGGATGCTAAAAGATTTGAAATTATTCAGTTGCAATATTTATGCTATATTTAAAATGGTATGAGAGTGGTTGGTGTTTTAAGCATGTTTTTTCTGAGAGCCAATGAAGAAGAGAAAAAGCAAGTATATTTGCCAGAAAAATAGAAGGTCTGTTTAGATTTTGGTAGGTGGCAGTGGAGTGTAGGGGGTAACGTCAGGGCAGTTGGTGAAGGAAAGGGCAAAATAAAAAATGGTGTGCAGTTTTCTGGTTTGGGAGCTTGAATTAATGGAGGTGCCATTTATTGAGGTGGAGGCTACAACAAGAAATATTACAGTTGTTGCCAAAACAAGTGTTGGGAGTGGGGATAAGATGATCTCCATTGTGGACACTTTCTATTCAGTGAACCTATAGGACATTTGAGAGATGAAACATATATAGTGAGCAGACGAAGATTTGGATATACAGTTTTCAAAATGAACTAAAAGTAAAGAATCATGAGTCACAAGTATATTGATAGGAATTTAATTCTTGGAATTAGATGAGATTGCCCAGGGAGAGTGTAATGTAAGAAGAGAGCAAGACTTAGAACAACCCATCATAGCTTTTAAAGAGATAGGCAGAGGCAGAGAAACCCATAAAGAAAACTCAGAAAGTTTGACCTACGTTGTAGGACGAAGTGCAGAATAACATTTATTTTCTCTACCGTGACTTTGTAAATGTCACGTTGTATTGAGGACAGTGGTTGTAGTGTGTATCAAAATCACCTGGGTTGCTTGCTAAAAATTTGGTTTCCTGGACTCACCCACAGAGATTCCTATACAGCAAGTGCAGAATAGTAGCCAATTCTGTGTTAACAGGCATCCAAGATGATTCTAACGTAGGTGATTCTTAAAATATACTTTGAGAAACACGTTTTTAGAAAACAGTGTGAAATGGCTGAAAAAGCAAGGCTTTAGAATCAGTTTTTCTTAGGGTCCTGGCTTTTACTCTTTACTATTTGTGTGACCGTGAGCAAATTGATTAAAGTTTGTTTTCCCATCAGTGCTGGGAATATAATATGTCTCTTCTATTGCATAGGATTATTACCAGGTATATATGAGATATGTTCTATTAAGTTCTTGATGTATAGAAGCTCAGTAAATGTGAGTTGTCTTTTTGACAGCTTTTAAAAACCCCAGAACACAGCTGTAAACCTAAAAGCCAGTGAAAAAGTAGAAGGAAATTGCTCTTACTAGCCTTATGCATTTTGTTTTGTAGGAGATCAGAGACAACTGCTTTTTACCTTGAACCTACTGAATTAAGATTAGTGTAAAATTAAGTTACTGATACAATAGATTTCATTGTCTAGCTTTTCCTGGCAGCCTTCAGTTCTGTAGACATTACATTCAAAGCATGACAGAGTTTAGGTTAAAGTGTGAAACAGAAGCTGAGAGAAATGTCATAGAGGAACAAACACTTCAAAAATTCTGAGGGTATCAATGTGTTACAAAAACTAATACTCAAAACATAGTATTGTTAAGAAACAATGTTATATATCTTAAGAAATATGTTAAGAAAACAATGTTATGTTTAAAAGACTTGTTTGTAAAGTTAGGGAAAGATATATTTTCGAAAGCTTTGCATCACAATGATTAACATTTTTAAAAGTTTTGGCACTTAAAGGAATAAGCTTTTGCTATTTGTGAAGTTCACCTAGATAAAATATTAGTCTTTCACAGTGCTGGGTAAATGGACTTTTTAGCTTTATTTCCTATTTGATTGGCATTTTACTATTTTTGATGATTTTGCTAACAGGTATCCTTGAAACTATCCCAAAAAGCATTGTGGAACTCATCTATATGTAAATTCTTATGACTTACCATATAATGATGAAGTTTCTCTCACCAGAAGAGAAACTAATGTGAAAGGGGAAGAACAGTGTTGTCTTACAGCCATGTCTGCCCATTTCATGTCTTGAACTTCCTGTCCTGTATTGGCTAATTGGAGATATGGCTACTTCATGGTTATGGTTCTGCAAAAGCTATTAGAAAGAGTTGTGAGTTTCCTCTGCTCTCTTCAATCTTTCTGGGCCCATACCCCTACCCGACTTGGATGTTTATGTAATTGTTTATCCTCAAATACAAACAATCAGTTGGATAGGTCTAGATATTAGTTTCTTTTTATTATTTTTGCTTGGTTAAACAACAGCACCTTTTGTTCTGGAAAGTTAGGTGTTTCTTTGGTTGAATGAAGTTTTCTTTTGTTATATTATGTCTTTGGTTATTGGCATTTATTTATTACTCTTCTTCCAGAAAACCCATTTTTCTTATGTTGTATTTTTTTCAGCCCTCCATATTTATCATACCCCCTTTTGCCCCTTCCCCCTCCCCTTAGTCTTATTTTCTATCTGCTGAGTGAGCTTTTCAAGGTATATCTGATCTGGTTTTCCACAATGTTAGTTCTACTTTTTATTACTTCTAATACATCATTTGTTTTGCTGCTGCATTTTCCACTTCCTTATACAGCCTATTTGTTCCTAATTTTGCCAGTTTCATTTTAATTCCTACTTGTCTCAGCCTTTTCTCTTTTCATTTTATATTACATTGTTTCATGTTTCATCTCTTTCAGAATCTGTGTTTACTTTTATAAAATATGCAAAGCAGTTGGCTAAAGTTTACTTCCATTTCGCCTACTTTGCTTGTGCTTTCTATTTCTCAAGTGCTATGTTATGTTTCTGTTTTACATAATATTTTTATAGCATTTGTATTTGCTGTTCCTCTTTCACTTATCCTTGAACAAGTACATGTCTATAAAATCTGAGATGCTTACCTATAAATTGGCTTTGTGGCTTCTCTCTGGTTCATCTCAGTAGAGGCTGATACTGTCCTCCTCTTGGACTGTAACAGAAGTTCTGATACATAGCCCCATAGCATATTTCTAGGGGGTTTGGCTAAAATGAATCTGCTAGTCTAAGTTGGGGTTGCCTAATTTTGCTGCCAGATTGTCTTATTTCTAGATTATTAGATAATCCGGCCCAGAAAGATCTGTTCCCCTCAGCTCTTCCAAACTAAATCTTTGTAGTGCTGATTTTACATCTCCATGTGTAGACTCCCACTCCTCATGCATTTCCACCTCCATTCAAGTTACGTTGATGAGAATTTTAGACCGAAATTGGAGGTAGAAGGCATAGGTTTTAGGCCAGATGGACCTAGTGAGTGGAGCAATTGAACCCTTGTGCAGCAAGGGAACAGCTTTCCTCTAAATCTGGTCCCTGAAAATTCTCTTTCTTCTGGAGAGTTTAAGGAAATCTCTCAAAATTGTCCAGTATGGCTTTGATATTTTCCCTCACATTACTTCCACTTTTCATTGTGAACATTAAGTTCCTTTTGCAATTTAGTAGATCATTGGGAAGGTGGTGTGAAAGGTCTGATAAGGTGTTTTAGCTTTTATCTTGGCAAACCTATAATGCTGTCTGGCTTGTTTCAAGTGCTCGGTATCAATTTGTCAAATGAGTGAGTGAATGATTTAGTCTTTTTTTGAGAATTTTCCAAGAAACCAACCATGCTTAACCATTTATCATTTTAATACTTTTTTCCCAATAGTTTCCTAGTTAGGTGTCTTACAAAATATATCCTGGGAGTACCATAAAATATTCTGTGAAAAAACGATTCCACAGACAAATAATTTTTGGAAATGCTACATACTAAATTTTTCTTTTAGAAGTTTAATTAGTATGTAAATGTACTATGGGCCCCAAGAAGGCCTGAACTAACAAAACCGCTTAACTCTGTTTAATTCAGTAAAACGTTTCCCAAATTGATTTGATCACAGAAACCTAGTAATATCTTTGGGAAATGCTGCTCTAATCTTTAAAGTACTGTGTAGTTTTTGTGAAAAACATAGTTTATTGTAGATTTTTTTCATGAAATAAACTTTGATTGTTTCTTTAGATGTTCAGAGAGATGTAAATTATGACTAAATGTCATTAGAGTTTCCCAGGAACTGAGATTTTTTTTTCTCATTTGATATTTTGAACAAGATATAATCTCTATGACCTTTTAAAAATATCTGTTAGTTACTTTAGGTATTTAACTTGTGTATTTAAGAAAAGGTGCTATATCTTTTACTGGTACACTGAACTGAAAAAGCACACCCCACAACATGAAAGCATTTCTGTATTTACCCCGAGCTCAGTAAAAGAGTTTGTCCCTACTCATGGTTTTAATATTGTTTGTTAATCTAGGAAATAAACCTATAGCTGTGCAGTTTTTCTATCAAAATGGTATAACTGGGTGAAGTAGGAAGGTTGACTAATTTTATTTTCAGTTTCAGAATGTTAAGTCTTTTGTTATATTCTCCCTTTATTTGTCTTTAAAATAATATCTGACCAAAGGTCTAATCATCTTTTGCCTCTTTATCATGTGAGATTCAAATGTGCTTTACTAGTTCAACTGTTCACTGATTGGATAAGAAACTTTCCCTTTTTTTTTGGTAACTAATGCTTCTGTACTTGCTTTACCACTCTTCTCTATCCACATAGTTTTTTTTCCTTCACATCTTTTTCGTAATTGGTAGTTTAGTTTCAGTTTGCTTTGTAAAGTTAGGGATAAATTTGTACCAAGTTAGGAGACCTTTTTTAAAGAAAACTTTTGTTTTAGAAGCTTCTTTTTGGTGGTGGTGCTGGGGAGGGGTAGGTGAAAGGAGATAACAGTAAATAAAGCTCAACAAATTTTCAGCTGGTCAAATCTTCCCACTGGCCAACTAAATCTGAAAGAGCCACAGGTTTGTGGTGGGTTTGTCTAGCAAGTTCTAAGTTCTAGTTCCTGAATTTTCCCTACCCTAGAATGTCATGTTTCCATACTTCCTTCTGAATAAGACCATGATCTGCAGACCTCCTTCTTAAATCAAATCATCCCTAATACTTACATGTTTCAGAATTAAAAATAATTTCTAAAAACATTACCTAAGCATTATATTACTAAAGCAATATAACCAAAAAAAATTATTTCCAAGAATTGATGAAGAAATTTTAAATAAAATATAATTGAGCATTAATATTAATAAATGAAATTCTAACTGGTTTTATCTTCAACAGACAAACAACAGAAAGGTGAATTTGCATTAGATGGCTACAGTGTCAGAATGAATAACACTCTAAGAAAGGATGGAAAGAAAGATTGCTGTTTTGAAATCTCTGCTCCTGATAAACGTATATATCAGGTTGTAGTCTTTATGTTGTCTTGAAATTAAGTTGATAAAATGTTTTGATTTCATTTATAGAGACATTGACATTTGATTAATACTCTCCTTGACATGTTAACAATAATAAAAATACTGGTGTTTAAATACATTATGCATTGAACATTCATATAAGGGGAATTTTTTTTAAATTTCAGATTAGTTCAAACGCTATCTTCTTGAAAAAGATAAAGAGAATATATAACTTATCGATTACTTCCCATGTTGCATTTATATCTGATAGAACTAGGTGATCTTCTAAAAGAGTTACATAGCAGAAAGAGTAAAATTATCAAAAGACAAATATCAGAGTGATAATACATATTGTATTGCTTAGGAGTGTGGGAGAAAATGAAGGTAAAGGTACACATCAGCTCTGCAATTCAAGAGCTATCAGCTAGGCATCAATATGGAATGTATGTTTAATAAGTTTTAAATATCTGAGATTGCAGTTGAAAGCCAGTTAATTAAGTTGTCAGGTAGTGTGTTGGAATCTGACAAGAACATTTTTAAGAAACCTGTATCCAGCCATCTAAAGAAATTCATGGGTGTCTTCTAATTGTCAAGGGCAAATTTTGTTCATCAGTTCTGTCTTTGACATTGATGAAGAGAAGCAGCTTTTTTTCCTGCACAGCTGCCAGCTGCTGATCAGAGTTTCAAATTCATCATCCTCTGCTTCAATTGCATAAATTTGTCAAAATTAACTGTACATTATAAGAAGCATCCTTGCAAGAAAAGTTCCACTAGACATGGAAAGAATTACTAATAGTCTTAAATAAATGGTAAGAATACAACATACCTTTCATTTCTAATGTGGTGATTTTCGTTTTTATTGTTTATTTTATATTAGTTTACAGCAGCTTCTCCCAAAGATGCTGAGGAATGGGTACAGCAGCTGAAATTTGTATTGCAAGGTAAGATAAATCAATTGAATGAGTTATCACAGTCTTTAAATACTAAATAACAAAGTAGTTTGGGTTTTCATATACAAAAACTTATTGACTTCTGTGAGAATGACCAAGTGAATGTGACTGCTGTTTATACAGACCAGTTACTTCAGATTTTAAACAGCATCTTTTTTGTAAGT
The DNA here is from genome assembly GCF_000951035.1 of Colobus angolensis palliatus. Taxonomy (NCBI): domain Eukaryota; kingdom Metazoa; phylum Chordata; class Mammalia; order Primates; family Cercopithecidae; genus Colobus; species Colobus angolensis. The sequence continues at coordinate 3,099,508 of NW_012114877.1, read as the reverse complement.
ACCAATTGGCTTACTTTAAAATTCACATATTTACAAAACAATTTTAAACATGTTTTTAGTTAAGGAATTAACATGGAACAATATTGTTGTTATTTTGTAGGGCTGCATTTATTTATGAAGTATAGTTTTAAAAATATCTTCTGCATTCTTTTAAAATTTACTTCATGAAATGTGTTTTATAGATATGGAATCTGATATTATTCCTGAGGATTATGATGAGAGAGGAGAATTATATGATGATGTTGATCATCCTCTACCAATAAGCAATCCACCAACAAGCAGTCAACCAATAGATGATGAAATTTATGAAGAACTTCCAGGTATTTACTTTCTGGTGATTCATTTAAAGATTTAGGGGTGTGTGTGTGTGTGTGATTTGTCCTCAAATTGACAACTTGAGTAGAAAATCGTGACCTATTGAGAACAAGGACAAAGAATATCTTTAAAACTCTATTTTACAAAAAGGGTTCTGCTTGAGATATTTCAAATGAGTAGATGTAACTTATAAAAAGTGAATGAAACATTAAAATGAAGCAGATACAATACTAATCTCTTGGGACTTTTGGCTCATTAGCATTGTTTATGCTACATAATTTTTTAATTAAAAAATTGCCTTATAGTTTTTTTCCACCAACTCACACATCGTTTTTTATTTATACATCTTGGAACTTCCATTAACCAGAAGTTCTACGCACACCCCATATGTCATCAACTTCTGCCTCGGATTTCTCCTTGCTTGTAGTATATTGCATTGTCTTGGAGGAATGTTGTTGAACTATAAACAAAGGCCTTCTGAGGCTTCAAGTCTTTCTGTTGATATTTTAGCATCAATATAGAATAAAAAAGTTTTCTTAGTTTAGTGTTTACAGGCCTGTCTGTTATATAACATAAAATTAATTATCTATTAGCTACTTGACTTGTGGCCATGAGGATCAATCTGAAATAAAAAGATAGACATCTGAAATTTAGGAAACATATGAAAATATTTAGGAAATTGTTGTATTGCTAATACTCTAGGTTGAAATGAGCTTTTTTGGCTATTAAAAAAATCAGTAGTTAGAGAAGAAAAAGGTGTCATAAGCAATATAAGCAAGATTTAACTAGTACATCTCATGTAGAGAGGCCATTTTTTTTCTGAATATAACAATTTAATGATGCAATGTAAACCTTTAAAATTGATTTCAAAAATACTTAAAATGTTCCGAATTAATGTACAAATGTCATTTTCAATACAATACATATAGTAACAAGAGTATGGACTTTAGAATATAAAAATTTAAATTCTGGCTGTACCATTTACTAGCTTAGTGACTTTATAAGTTAATTTCTTCATTTATAAAATGGAAATAGTATCATTGGGAGGGGTAGGTGAAGTGATTTATTGAAGGCTCTCAGCATAGTGCTTGATCATAGCAAACCCACAATTAATTGTAACATCACCATCACTTTTGTTTTTATTATTGTATCTGGTGAATTCTTGCAAGTGCTTATGTGGTGATACAGTAATGGTTTTCTAACCAAGTAAAAAGTAATAATTTTAACAATATTATAAATTTAAGGTATAAAAACTATGTATGCATCTATATATTGTCTTTTACTACCCCAGAAGATTAGTATAAAAGTATAATTTTATGGGGAATAGAGATCTGTGTATTTCAGTTATTTAGTGGAGCTACATGTTTATTAACACCTTCCTTTCTGGTTTACCCTAAGGAAATGGCATCTACTGTAGCATCAGTTATCCTCAAGTAGGGAAGAATATTCCCTAGCTGCTTGTTTTTAGTCACATCATATCATTAATACAATTATTTTAATATTTAAAAACGTTTAAAAGAACTTGTAAGAATGTATACTCATAAAATGGAAGAGTGGAATACATTTAAACATGATATTACTGTCATTACATCCTTTTAAAACCCTGCAATGAATGTGTTACAATTGTTGAAATAAGTGTTAAGTTCTGTATTTTTTCAACTTGGCTATTCTCTCCCACCCCTAAAGAAAAAAAAATTGATTAGGAATAAAGAGCAAATATTCATAGTTATTTTCATAACAAAGACCTAAGGAAGATCTGATATAAGTAGCTTGAAATTTTAAAAATATGAAACATGTTTTATTTTCTCTTACTACAGATATTATTCTTCATTCTTCCTCACGCCCCCGACCCTCCCCTCCCCCCACCACAAACATAATTGTTAGAAGTAACTGGTTACTTTTTAAGTAGTGTTACTTCTTACTGTGGTACTGGGAGAAATTTAAGCTGCCCTGGGATTTCTTTGACCCTGCTTGGGATCCCCAGTTGCTCTGCAAAGTGATTGAGCTTGATAGAGCCTGCAACTGTGCCCCTGGGAAGGAAGCTGTTGTAGGCAGCTGTGGAATGTCTCGTTCCCCTTTCTTCCCCAGTGTAACTGAGAGCTGCTTCAACATCTGCACAGTTCAGCAAGTTTGTCAAGTTTGTGCCAACAGCTACAGAGGGAATTTTTCTAGTAAAGGCCCTAAAAGTATCTCAGAGTTAGAGGTTTTGTATGATTAAATATCTGAAACTAGGAAGGTAACTTTTTTAATTAAAAAAATTGTCTCTCAGGACAAGAATTAAGCTTTTTGCTTTCATTTCTGTGAAATTTGAATATAATTTTAATAGAGGAGTTAGAACAATGGAAGAGGAGTAAGCACATTTATATACTATTGATATTTTTCCAGTTCTCTTCAAAGAACTGTGTATCTCTGATACCTGACTGGCTGAATTCCTAGAATTAAATAATACTACAATTTCAACACAATTTTCTGTCAGTTATGCATTGTTGAAAACTAATGCACTTAGTTGAAAGATGAGGTATACAAACGTATTTGAAGAAAAATCTAAGAATTTAGCATGCTACTTTAAATTACTAAGCTCTTTTTCTGAGAAACAAAAGCTCTTACTCTAATAAGTGTATTTTTTAAAAACTATGAAATAAACCTGCAGTGTTTTAAGTTTCAAGAGTAAGAAGAAAACATTGTTTTAAAAATTGCATTGGGCCAGGCGCAATGGCTCACGCCTGTAATCCTAGCATTTTGGGAGGCCGAGGTGGGTGGATCACTTGAGGTCAGGAATTGGAAACCAGCCTGGCCAACATGGTGAAACCCCATCTCTACTAAAAATAAAAAAAAAAAAAAAAAAAAAAAAAAAAAAATTAGCCGGGCATAGTGGCAGGTACCTACTGTAATCCCAGCTATTCAGGAGGCTGAGGCAGGAAAATCACTTGAACATGCGAGGCGGAGGCTGCAGTGAGCCAAGATCAAGCCACTACACTCCAGCCTGGGCAACAGAGTGAGACTGTGTCTCAAAAAAAAAAAAAAAATTGCATTGCAAAATATCCCTTGAAAAATGTTTATAATTCTATGGGAATCTAAATCGTTTCATTATAATTGTTTTCAGTTAGAATATTCTAACTTTATTACAGTACCTTCTCTTTAATTTCTTGTTCATTTATTTTTAACTAACTTCATAAAAGAATAGGAATAAATTTGTAAGACTTCTTTGTGTTTAAGGGATTTATACATATGTACAAAAGAGTTGTGAGAATGCCGTTTCTGGGGAGTATTAAAGGCATTTGGGTTTTCTTCAAATATCCTAATGCTTTTACATCTTTTACGTCTTATTGCTTATTAGCATAGGCCACTCAGGTTTGCTTACATTATAATAATACTGTAGCATATTTGTGTTTGTGCAGCTAATATATTGATCAAAGTATGTTAAACTGTTTATAACATGGTAATGAGTTCATTTGGCTTAGCACAGATTTGTAAATTTATTGCCCACTTTTTCATTAGAAGTACAGAGGAGTGTCTTTGTCTCATTTTGAATCTCAAAAGAGGAAAATAATACTTGGGAAATTGCTGCAGAAACAAACCTTGTTTGCTCTTCTCTTCTGCTGACCGTGTCACTTGATTTTTTTTCTTTAATGGCAGGAAATTGTGCAGAAACAACAACAACAAAAAGATTTTTCTAGATCTAAACTGAGTAGAATCAGCCTAGTAACAAGAATGGTAACCATCCATTAACTTATTAAATCTGTAGCTTTCAGAGGAATTGCACTTGAAATGTCTTCTGGCAAGTGGACTGGAGGAGAGAGGGCAACATAAAACAGGAAGACAAATTTCTATTCCATTAACCTATTTTTTTTAAGTGTGAATTCATTTTTTTAAAAAATTACAATGATAGATTGAACAATTCTGAGTCAGAAAAGGATATTTTTATCCTTTGGCCGTTCAATTACATTTTAAATTTATTCAGTCCAACTATCTGCATCGAAAATGGAACATAAAGTAAAATGCAGCTATAATTTTTTTCCATGAAACTATTATATATACATAAAAAAGAACAGTGTTTGGATACTTTAATTTGAAGTAGTTTACAGCAAATGGACACAAATGCTAATTTAATCAATAAGTGGTTATAGGCCCCCAAAATACGTTTTGGCCTTATTTTCTCCTGAATAACTATCACTCATATTACTAAGCTAATATAACATCAAGGTTACAAAGGACCCTGCAGTCTGTAGTATTAACAATGTTTTAAGTGATAGTAGATCCTGACTTCACCAAACAATTTTTCTCCTTTCTTCTTTGGAATGCAATGGAAAGATGTCAATTAATTTTCGCAGAACCACATATATTCAGTATGTTAATATTGTTAATCTAGACAGCCTGCTGACATTATTTTTTCTTAAACTAGGTACTGAATGGTGAAGTTATCAATGTGGTGATATTGTGGGAATATTTTTTCCCAAGTAGATGACTAGATTAGCGTTGAATTTTTGGATGGTGATATGGTTTGGTTGTGTCCCCACCCAAATTTCATCTTCAATTATAGTACCTGTATAATCCCCATGTGTCCTGGGAGGGACCAGGTGGAGATAATTGAATCATGGGGGCAGTGTTCCCCATCCTGTTCTCATGAGATCTGATGGTTCTATAAGGGTCTTCCCCCTTTGCTGGGCACTCATTCTTCCCGATGCTGCAATGTGAAGAAGGACATGTTTGCTTCCCCGTCTGCCGTGATTGTGAGTTTTCTCAGGCCTCCCTAACCATGCTAAACTGTGAGTCAATTAAACCTCTTTCCTTTATAAATTACCCAGTCTTGGGTATGTCTTTATTAGCAGCTGAGAACAGACTAATACAGATGGTTTCAGCTCTCTACTCTGCTGAGAGGGTTATCCGAAGTTATAAAAAAAAATTAAATCTTTCATAAAATAGGGTCACGACACGCATACAATGTTTTTTATTTTTATCTCTGCTGAATATAAATGTGTCTGCTGAATATTTGTTTATAGTGTTCTTTATGTTGTTTCATAATATGGTATGAAGCTTTGGAATACAGTTCTGCCTGTCTTGTAGCTTTTCTCTATGTTGCCATTGGCATTGCAAATTCTTTTCATTACAAGAGATGGCTTAACACATACTAAACCCAAAATACCTGTGTGTACACAAAACGTATATTTCCATTGGTGGTGGGATAAAATGACTCATTTTTGCAAACTGGAACTACATCAGTGGTTCCCAGCCAGGGAAGATACTGACCCCAGAGTACATTTGGCAATGCCTGGAGACACTTTTGGTTATCATAACTGGGATATGTATGTGTTTGTGTGTGCATGTGTGTGTGTGTGTTACAGACATCTAGTGGGTAAGGGCTAAGGATGCTGCTGAACGACCTACAGTGCACAGGGCAGCCCCCACGACAAAGAATTATCTGGCCCAAAATGCCAGTAGTGCTGAAGTTGAAAAACCCTGGCCACAGGGATGTGATAGACAGCTTTTGGTTTATCACCTTTTTATTCATATCACTTGAATTATAAAGATTCATAACCTAAGCTCCATATGAGTTAATTCATTTTTATGGACACAACATAGGTTTTCTTACATACATGAAACTAGGATTACATAGAATGTCTCTAGGTTATAAGAGATCAGCTTGACTTGCCTATGACATTTCCTTCAAGGGGGAGTATTGAAGTTCTATCCATCTCGTGGAAATGAGCAAGCCAGGAAGATAAAAAAGGAAGGAAACATTTTGTCTATTTTCATGAGCTACTATCTCGGAAGGAAGAGGTTTCTAAAAATACCTTGTAGATGTGTGAATACTTGACCCTGTTCTCATAGGGTCGTTCTTTTGGGGCTGAAGGAAAAGACCTGTGGGTGTGGGATTGGACTGTCTGTAAAGGGAGTCAGGCATCTTGGGGGAATGCAAGACTGAGCAATTCTAGGGCTGTCTGGAATTTGACAAGTGGCTTTAGGAGAAGTGGAAACCCTTTTATGTGACCTCTCTCTTTTTGGACCTGGACTTTGAAGAGGCTAGTAGGATTGAAATGATCTCTGCCCCGGAGTCAGATGGGAAGTCTTGGAGGCAGCCCTCCAAGGGGATCTGTGAAGAGGAACTTACCTTAATGTACTTCACAACAAGCCACATTGGGTGATTATTTTTTATTTTATTTTATTTTATTTTATTTTATTTTATTTTATTTTATTTT
>NW_012114877.1:3059230-3086176 GCF_000951035.1 Colobus angolensis palliatus | reverse complement strand
TTGAAAATGCAGAAATCACCGGTCTTCTGTGTCCTTCGCGCTGGGAGTTGGAGACTGGAGCTGTTCCTATTCGGCCATCTTGCTCCGCCCCCCTCATTTGAATATTAATCACAACTTTGTGATATTTTAAATGTTGATATCTGCTATTCTCTAAATCTTACTACTTTTCATGTGATTGTTTGGCAAACAAGCAAATGGATGGTTCATTATAACTTTATTATATTTGCAAACTCCTCTAGTGCAAGGATCAAACCTTGTATTTTCTGGCACCCCCAGAGTACTTGACCAATTGCCTTCCTCGTAAGAATTCAATAAATGATACCTGAATAGTGCAAAGTCTTTAGTTAAAGGGGTCCATTAGGTAAATTAAGAGAAACTTTCTCTCTCTATGATGATTATTTTCCTAACATGAATTACTGCAGAATCCTAAAAGAATGATTACTAAACAGTATACTATCAGTGGTATATTGAAGCATGGCTGATCCCCCATAACTTCATTAAAATCTAACATTACTATTCCAATGGACAGAGTCTCAAATAAACTTAGGACATGTAATACATTCAGTGATGAAAAGCTCTTATATCATCAATCCTTTGTGCCATTAAAGATAAATCATCTACTATGAGCAATAGAACCAACTTGAGTTACCAGTTGCTTATGGCAGGCTAGTCATCTCAAGCAAGACATTTCCCAGGAAATGACATTCTCCTTTGCTTCCACTCACTCATTAACACAGGTAAAGTAGATCTAAAGAGCACAGGATCATAGTTAGGATTTTTAAAACCTGCCTTCTTTAAGGACTTAATGTGACTAGTAAGCAAATGGTACATTTTATATTTAAAAGTAAACTCAGATATGGAAATCTGCACAAGCAACTTGGATGGTGAGGCAAAGTTAAGAATCAATGATTAGATAAATCCTTGGGGAAAATGTTTAAACATTATCTTTCAAGCAATTACTTTGATTCATTGGGCAGAGAGGAATCATTGGAGGGCCTCAAAAAGAGGAAGGCTGAGGTTAAGATTCAGGCTACTCACTCCTAGTACTAGCTCTGACATACCTTAAGCCCTTTGTTTCCCTTTTCCACTCCACACCCTTTTCTTTAATTAAACTAGTTCCTTTTCTCAGCCCACTGCTTATGAGTCCTGCTCCCAATTTCACATTGCCTATTACACTCTCTCATAGAGCAGATGGCCCCATTTCACTTATGTTAGCAGCCTGTGTTTTCTTTCAGAAACTACCCAACATCTCAGTTCTTCCTGGAAACCTAGCCTGATAAGGTGAAGGTCATCTGTACCCATAATAAAATATCCCATCTCCCTGTATTTTATACTTATGATATAAGCATAAAAGACAGTAACCCCAACACATGTAGATTTACATGTCTAGACACTTTAAAGTATGTGAATTTAAATTGTCAATAAAGTATTTTATACTTTCTAAGAGCTCAGCATTGATTTTAAAATATTCTGCAGAGATCATCTAATATTCTAATAAATCAACTGAAAAAGGAATACTAAAGAAAATGAAACATGAAATGAGAAAAGCAAAAAAAACCCCAATTTTTATGTAAACAATTCAATTATTCACGCAACACATATTTATTAGGCAGCTATTACATGTCAGGCACTGTGCTAGACACTGGAGATACAGTGTTGACCAATATGACTCAGAATTTGTTAATTAGAAATAAATATAACAAATGATAAGAAATGGTTATGAAAAGAGGCCGAAGAGAGACTGATAAAGAACAATTAGAAATAAATATAACAAATGATAAGAAATGGTTATGAAAAGAGGCTGAAGAGAGACTGATAAAGAGCAAAGATCCAAGCCAAGTCTATGGCAGTGAATGAGATACCTAAAAGGGTTTGTCTGTTCAGTGCTACTCATATCCAGTGAGAAATATGTGGTTCTGAACACTACCTATAGAACATTCTGAAGATGAAAGTAAAAAGATTAAGGTTGGAGAGTTTACTAAATGGAGATCCTTTTGAAAAATGTTTAAGTGTGGTAACTATTGATATATATGGAAGAGACCAGATTATAGCATATTCAATGTTTTAGGGAAACAGGGGAGTTCATATTCATGAAGAGATTTAAGAAAGAGTTAATACGAAAAAGACTTTGAAAAACGCCCCCCCAAATCCCCTCAACATTTAAACCCATTTTTTTTTTTTTTGCCCCTACAATAATAAAAAAAGACTTTCCAAAGGAAGTGGTGGAAGAAACCCCATTGCTCAAGACATTAAAAACCAGATGGTCCAAAGCCCCAGCAAACATTCACGTGGGATCAATCCTTCACCCAGTGAAAGCAAAGAGATGGGACCAGTGTGATAATGTGTTTTGAATCTCTAGCTTAGAAATGCTATTAAAATAAAGATTCACATTGCCTTGGACTTTTCCTTAATTTCTTAGCTCTTCTCTGTGCTCCTTCAGCTTTCAGTGTTGACTTCTGTTAGAGCTGGCCACACAGGAATTTGCCTGTTTACTTGGAAGTCTCTTCTGCTAGGTCCATGTATTGTGAGCTTATCAGGTTTTCTCCCTACCCCTATGAGAGTGCCATATGCCCTGGGTTCTGGAAGTGTTTTTCTTTAAGTGCTTCTCCTAAGGATGGTTTTACATTTGCTTCTGCTAGAACCCCAGGGGTTTTGAAATTTTTATGTTAAATTTCTTGGCTTGGGAATACCATGCTTGAGGATGGTATAAATTTGGATCTCACATTGGACAGGCTTGGGGGTTTGATTTCTCACAGGAAGCCCCATGACCTCCAGCCCTGGAAAAACAGATAGCTTCCTTGTTTCTTCCCTGGGCTGTTGGGGGTTTCATTTGTATCTCTGTGCTTCTCACAGGCCCAAAGCCTTGTCTCCTGTGTCCATGAAGATGTGAAACTCCAGCCTCAACCCCACCGTGCAAATGATCAGTATGTTGCTTTGAGCAAGTGGGGAAGGACAGGTGTGTTTCAGCTCGGTTGACCATATTGCTAGAGGTTGAATTGCTAAGCCATAAGTAATGAATTAATACTACAATGAAGACTTAAGTCCTTGATTTAGAAACTTTATTTCAAGTCACATAAACAACATTTTGTGTATGTGCTATAGGCAAGATTCTGTGCTAGGTGTCTAATATCCTGTCTCCTATGTACTAAGGGGCTTTATAATTATAATATTAATTACTTTTTTTTTTTTTTTTTGAAATGGTATCTCACTCTGTCACCCAGGCTGGAGTGCAGTGGTGTGATCTTGGCTCACTGCAGCCTCGACTTCCTGGGCTCAAGCAATCCTCCCACCTCAGCCTACCGAATAGCTGGGACCACAGGTGTGCGCCACCATGCCCAGCTCATATTTGTATTTTTAGTAGAGACAAGATTTCACTGTGTTGCCCAGGCTGGTCTCAAACTCCTGGGCTCAAGCAATCCACCTGCCTTGCTTGGCCTCTCAAAGTGCTAAGATTACAGGTGTGACCCACTGTGCCTGGCTTTAATTACTTCTTGACAAGAAGAAATTTTTGTTAAATTTATGAAGGAAGAGATTTTAAATGGCCGCTGAATTTATGAAGTAAATTATCCCAATTAGCTGCTTAATGCTGTTTAGGGTAAAAATTACATTTGTATATACAAAGAATTACTCAAAAATTAAATCAAATAGAGATCCATCCAGACCCAAATGTACTCTTTGGTTTTTTAAGCTAAGACTAATACATATTTGCATTTGAAGTCATGTTGAATTAGGTTAATGTGGTTACTTTAGAATATATCTTTAAAATAGGGCTGGCATTTCAATCAGCTGAAGTCCTTCTAATTTAAGTGACCTATTTTATTCTGTATGCTGATCAATCATTTTCTCCCCTAGAAAGTCAGACCAGTTTTTGCACTATTCATTTGTAAAACTTACGTGACATAAACATTATGTGACAGAAGTTGTTTGTTATTAAGAGAGAGAATATCATCTCAAAGAAACTTGTCATCTGGAAATAGGAAAAATCACACAAAGTAATTTTATTTGTACCATGGCTTTTTCACTGTTCGCTACATTTGTGACAGCTGATTTTATATTAAATATTAACAATATTCTGTTTATACTTGAATCTGCTGCAGTAGGATGTAGATTTTACTCATAATATTCCTGGTTGGAAAGAAGACTGTTCAGTTAAATGAGACACGTGAGGACTAGTTATAAAGAAACATGGATATTATATAACTAAGAAAATAAAGCTACCGTTTTGGTGTCAAAATTTGGTGCCAAAAGTTTGAAGTTTTACTTTACCCTTGGATCTTATAAAATTATTGTTTTGGGAGTCAAAGTTAGGAAAATATTGGCAATTTCATTTTATTCAAACCAATAAAAGCACTTGTTAGCTATGGGTACATGTGTTAGAAAGTCATGGATATTAATATAAATAGTATGATTATAATGAATGAGTTATGGAGACAGTTAATCTATTTGTTAGAAAGAGTTAATTGTTGGACTTTGGGCATAGGTAACCAAATAGGGTTGTATTTCTCACTTTTAATAACACTTATACAATAAAAAACATTGATATATTTTGAGTTTCTTGCAGCAGTATGTCTTATTTGTTAATTTTTAAATAATTTTGGCAACATCTACTTTAAAAAAAGCCTAACTGAATAGTGTTGAATCTTTTGTTTTGTGAAGTGTGTATGTATGTCCCTATGATTTGTTTTGTTTTGATTTTAACTTTTCAATATATGAAAATACCCATGAGACAGGCTTCTGCTAAATTTTTGGCCACTTTGTCATCAGAGCTATGAGTGTACGTTGTCAGTTGTTTAAACATTGTTGAATCCACTGTGGGATGGCAAGAAGCATCTGGGAGCCAGACTTTTCCTGTGGACACATGCCAAGTAGTGTATTGTATTTCCTCACTAAATTGAACTATATTGAGATAATTTTTCTTCTTGAGTTTTTTTAATCCAGAAATTATTTTCCAAAGCTAAGTAAAGGGTCATATGATAAAGTTGTTTATAATAAAACTACTTGAATTCTTTAATCACTGGTTGATAACTACTTTTATTTAGCTAGAATAGGTGTAAATAAGTCGTGCAATTAAACTACATTCAGGTAGTTAACATTATGCTCTTAAGTAGACTGTTCAGGAAAGTTCATATGTCATTTTGTGTATTCTCTTTAAATCAATGATTTACTCTAAGTAAGGACAATAAACATTGAATGATCCCTTAATTAAGTACTATGGTTGGGCTTGCCATTAAATTTACATGTTTGATTGCATTATTTAATTAGATGGAAATAAAATCCCAAATTGCATTTTAATGTACATAATTATAGCATAACATTTATTTTAACTTAAAGTGCTAGGAAAAGTTTATAAAATCTCATATTTAACTTAAAAAAAAATCTGAACAGTTATTATTTGGGGATGAGAAAACCAGAAAGCTTCGTCATACTGGAAAATAGGCTAGAGGTTAGTTTTGGAGCACTGGCAATGCCTAGACCCTAGGCCCCTAAGGTGGCAGGGATTTGTCTTCCCAGAGTGGATAAATTTACTTCATCTGCTACTCTGGGACACTGTGGGTGAGACCTTAAAAAAGTAAGATCTGGTTTGCCTGCCATGTACATTAAAAATATTCTGGCTCTTTTACATAAGAGCAGATATTTTGTTTATGTTGGCTTTATTTCTGGAATCCAAGCAAGAGAAACTTTGTAAATGAGAGTTCAACCTATCCCTTTAGGGGGCCAAAACTGAGCAAGTGTGTTGGTTTTTGAGCTCAAATTTTTATTCTTACATATTTTGAAGGACAGAAAATGCTCTTTTGCAAGAATGAGCATCAAGACCTCCATCAGATGAGTTTTACATGCCTAACCTCCCCTTCTTCCCCCTGTAGGTTCTACCTTGCTTCTTTTGGCAGCCCCTTTCTATAGAAATATCCTAGTTCTAGCACATCTTTTCTCTTCAGCCATTATAACATATTTTATCATAAATTAGTCTGTATGTCAGGATGCTATCTCTTAAATTAGAATTGAAAACTTCTTAAAAACAATTCTGAAAGTCTGTGCAGAGCCACTCATAGGTACGTGGAAATTCATATTTTGAGAGTGCTATTCTTTTGTATTATGAGAAGTGCTTTAATTTGCTGTATTTTTCATGTCTTACTGCAGTCATATCTGGTAAGAAACTATAGCTATCTTATTCAGGATTAATCAGTCTTCTTAGGCTCCTGGCTAGGATTGAAGCTGCTCTCAGCCCTGCTTGCTTCAGGGCTTGGCCTTACTCTTGTTTTTTCATCACATTTAGTCTCTGGTAGGGAGGTGATGGGAGATGATTTTTCCATTTGCAAGCTGCCTTTCAACTGGAAGAAAAATAGAAGGGGCAAATGCCAAGTTTTTCACTTTCTGTGGCCATTACAAACATGACTTGTCTCCTGTTTTTTCAGCAGTGTATACTATTTTTCAAGGGAGCATTTTTTTAAAACAATTATCAGTTAGCCAAATTATTTTGTCATTGAAGAGTGTTAAAAATAAGAATATATGTCAATATGACATCATGATATTAACTTTCTCATAAGTTGCATGTTATGACAATAGGTTAACATGCTGTTTAATTAATTAACAAACAGGAGCAAGTAATATATGCAAGGTTTTACACCCAAAGGGAAGAAAAACAGTAGTGCTTCAGAACCTGGACTCTGGAGGCAGACTGCCTGGGTGTAAATCCTGACACTAATTATTATTATAGCTGTGTTATGCTGAACACATCACTTAAATGTTTCTATGCCTTCGTTTCATTATCTGTAAAATGGTAATAATGAGTTTTGAATGAGAATTATGTATATAATACCTAGTGGTGTTTAGTACACAGGAAACCATCAGATTATTGTAATCCCTGTTGGCCACTTTACCTCATTTCATCCTCATAATAAGCAGATTTTATAGTTCTGTTGTCCACATGAAAAAATTGAGGTTCAGAGAGTTTAATTAACTTGTCTAAGTTTGTATAGCTAGTGAAAGAGGGTAATATAAACTTCTGGACTACAAATTATATTGCATTTATATAGTTTTGTTGTATCTTTCAAATACATATATGGGATTAACTCCTGCTTTACTAATTCCATTATAATTAATTTTATTTTGGTATTATTTAGTGACATAGATCTGTATTTTGAAGCTTAAAATGCAAAGTAATATTTGGAGATACAATGTTCTAATTAACTTACCTTCAAATAGTGATAGAACACTGAAACCTTAGAGACCTTATGTAAAAGAAAGCCTTAGGGCAACTGTGTCCAGTCCTTTGAATACAGGGACTTTTTTGCTTATTTGTAGTGGTGGATATCATGAACATTATGCATGGACTTTTTTTTTTTTTTAAGCTCATCAGGTATTGTTAGTGTTAGTTTATCTTATGTGTGGCCCAAGACAATTCTTCTTCTTCTGTGGTGGCCCAGGGAAGCCAAAAGGTTAGACACCTGTGCCTTTGAAGATATGGCTCTGAGCAATGGTTCTCAAAGTATTGTCCTGGGACCAGCAGCACGGGCTGGAAACTTGTTAGAAATGCACCTTTTCGAGCTCAGCCAAAATATACTGAATCAGAAACTCTGTGCATGAGGCACAGCAATCTGGGTTTTAAAAGCCCACCAGGAGATTCTGATGCTGCTGAAGTTTGATAACCAGTGCTCAAGAGAAATACCACATCGTGGTGGTATGCAGAGATGTTGATGTGTCTCGTAATCTCTATTCACAAATTAGAAGTTATATCATATTGCAGAGGGGAAATGTGGTGATAGTAGAAAAATATAAGTGAGGCCATTATTTGATAATTGCCCTATAAATATTAAATATTCAACAATATGTACTTGATGCCTTTCATTCCTTGGAATGAGGCCTTCTAAGCAGGTAGAAGCTATTACTATAGGGCACAGTGAACTAAGCACAAAGGAGTAAGACTGAGAGTGACTCTTTCCCCACCCTCAGTTTCTTACTGACTGGGACACACAGAACCAGGGATTAGGATGGTTAGTTTTTCTAGTATGCAGCAACTAGGAATCTTCAAACAAGAAGAACTGACACTAAGAATACAGAGAAGGGGAGAGAGAGCAATAAACAATCATTATCTTCATATCTTTTTCTTTCTTCAGATACAATTCAAACATGGCCAGGCACAGTGGCTCATGCCTGTAATTCCAGCACTTTGGGAAGCCGAGGCAGGTGGATTCATTGAGCCCAGGAATTCAAGACTAGCCTGGGCAACGTGGCAAAACCCTGTCTCTACAAAAAAATACAAAAATTAGCCGGATGTAGTAGTGTACGCCTGTAGTCTCAGCTGCTTGGGAGGCTGAGGTGGGAGGATCACATGAGCCTGGGAGGTAGAGGTTGCAGTGAACTGAGATCATGCCACTGCACTCCAACTTGGGTGACAACGTGAGACCCTGCCTCAAAAAAGCAAAAGATATAGTTCAAACATGGAAGTGGCATATTTTAAAATGAGTGAGACAGAAGGATATAGGAAATAAATAAGGAAACTGATACGGTGTCCACTTTTAATTGTGGAAAAAATTGAACAAAAGCAGATACCATCTTAGAATCCATGATAGCTACTGAAGAAAAGGCTGCCCATTAGCCAGACACATTTGCTTATACTGTTGGAAGGCAGATTTCAGAAAATTCAGGGAAAGAATAAGCAAAAATGTATGGTATTAATGACAAATGAATATTTTTAAATGCCATTTGAATTTTAATTGTAAATGATCTCAGTGAGGGAAAGAAAGATAGAAGCTAAAATAAATTAATATCCTTGTGCTAGAATCTATTCAATGAATGCAAGTTTTATTTTTTTTTTTACTATTTTTTTTTGAGACAAAGTCTTGTTCTGTTGCCCAGGCTGGAACGCAGTGGCGTGATATTGGCTCACTGCAACCTCCACCTCCCCAGTTCAAGCAATCCTCCTGCCTCAGCCTCCCAAGTAACTGGGTTTACAGGCACCCACCACCACGCCTGGCTAATTTTTGTATTTTTAGTAGAGATGGGGTTTCACCATATTGGTCAGGCTGGCTTCAAACTCCCGACTTCAGGTGATACACCTGCCTTGGCCTCCCCAAGTGCTGGGATTACAGGCGTGAGCCACTGCGCCCAGCCTGAATGCGAGTTTTAAAGGTGGTATCCATCAACAGTTGAAATGACTGAATAACCAAAGAAAATATGAAAATAGCTTACATTTTTAAATTATGATAAGCACAACCAAAAATGTACAATAGTGGTGTGTTTTTGTTTTCAAAACTTACTAGAGACAGTGGTTCAGAGAAAACAGCTCAGTTTCTATTTGCTCCTTTTCTGTTAAGAATCATCCTCTAACTAATAAGATTGGTAAGAGAGAACAGAAGCCCAGGATTGACAAAGATTCAAATCAACTACCTAGCTAGCCAAAAACAAACCCTTTTTTTGTTCCAGGCTTGTTTAGGTAATTTAAGTAAGCCACTGGGGAGTCCACACCTGGAGTAAAAGGGACAGTAGAGGAATGTTTGCAGTACCTTATGAGTGGAATAATAGAGGCCTGGACCAAGTCTGTGAGAACACAAAGGGGTGAGAGGCCAACCACTTCCCAGAGTGGGGATTGAGCTTTGCTTTGAAGATAAGTAGGACTTGAGTTTATCTTCTGGCCCAGGTAAAACTGTTGTACATTACAAGAGAAATTGTAAATGAAGTCATTGAGCTGCTGTCACTGATTTTGAGGGAAACATGAAGGATGAGAAAGACTTTA
Organism: Colobus angolensis palliatus; assembly: GCF_000951035.1. Classification (NCBI taxonomy): domain Eukaryota; kingdom Metazoa; phylum Chordata; class Mammalia; order Primates; family Cercopithecidae; genus Colobus; species Colobus angolensis. Next base: position 3,076,443 of record NW_012114877.1, on the reverse strand, counting down.
GAGGTCTGGAGTCTAGCAGTTGTATTATAAACTTTTCAAAAACAGTAGAAAGTGTCTCAAGTTGGGTTCCCTGAAACAGACTCTAAGACAGTTTTATGTAGAAGGTTTATGGGTGAATGATCTTAGGACATATGCTGGATGAAAGTGAAGAAGGCTGGACTAAAGCTAGGATGACTCTTCAGGGTTGTGCCAAATTGAGGCATAGGGGCTTGTCTTTGTATTCCTGCATTAGCTATTCATTGGCTCCAAGTCATTCTCTGGGAGGCCCTGTAACCTTGAGTGAAGCAATTCCCTGCAGTTGAGGGCAATTTCTAGTGAGAGACACAGTTATGGACCAACTGCAGCATGAGTCCCAGCAGTTGGGGATGGCTATGTTGGTTCTGAAAAGGGTATCTGGTATCCACCACAGGTGAATTCTGAAAATTCTAGATAGTAAATCTAGAGATAAAGAGGACTCCAGGAACTGCTAACATAGAGTATCAAAGAGAGTCTTTTATGTTAACTAGAAGATGAAACACTAATTACTGGAACCCAGTATGGGTTCAAGGAATTGGCGGACATATAACTGGACTTCAGTAAGACATGGTCAGGATTCTCATGAAATCTTTGTAGATATAGAGACCACTAGATAACTGACTCTACAGCTGTGTCCCAAGAGTGCTAACTAATTCATTTTATGAATACCTTGGGGCTTTATTTTCAATATCATCATATCCAACCTATTCATCAATGTTTTGGATACAGGCCTGCTCTCAATAGAACAAAATCATGGGTCAAATCCAGCAAGATGAAATATGAAATATTATAGAATATTCTACTTGCTCCAAAAAGCTAGTTGCACAAGTACAAGAAAGGAAAGACTTGGCTTCACAGAAAGTGGGAAAAACACCTATGGATTTTGGTCAGTAGCTCAATATGAGTCAACAGTTTAATGTGATTCAATCCTGAGATTGTGTGCTTTGGGAACATAAAATAATTATCAAATAGTGTTCTAGGTTAGCAGGATATCTTTTTTTTCTTTTTCATGTGGTAGAGGAACAATGTTTAGATACTTAACTAAAACTACCCAGAAAGTACAGGGCAGCCATTCTTAAACTTATTGGTCTCAGGATCCCTTTACAATCTTAAAAATTATCAAGGACCCTTAAAAGCTTTTGTTTATGTTTTGAATTTTTTTCTAGAAAGTAAAGTATTTCATCTCACTGTAGATTTTCTTGGTTTGTTTTAAATTTTATTAGATTAAAAATACTATCTAAAGATAACTATGTTGGTAAATAGTTAAATCTCAATATTTACCCTATTAGAAATTAAAACAGCTCTTTAAAGAATGTTGATTTATTAATGAATTTAAAAGTCATGATGATAAACCTATTACATGTGTACATAACTTATTTTTAGGAAAAATAACTATATTTCCCCCTATAATTAGAAGAATATGGCATTGTTTACACTTTTACAGCTTTCTTGAATGTCTGTCTTGGTAGAAGACAATAGAGTTTCATATCTACTTCTACATTCAGTTTATTGTGATATATTGTTTAAGTACAGTTAACTTATAAAGAAAATCCACCTCATACAGATATGTAGGAAGGAAAAGGGAGGTACTTTAGTTGTAGGTAATTGTAGGTATTCTTTTTTGATATTGTACCCACACGCGACAAGTGGTAGTTAAAAGCTGGTACAATGTGGAATCTGAAACCATACCAATGAACTTTTCATACTCTTTCACATTAAAATTCATAGGCCTGTCCTGCACTTTGTTGAATGGATCTTTTACCCATGCTTGATTTTGTAACATTATGCTTTGGTCAGTTGGAAAATACTGGTTCATTACATTATGCAGAACCTACAAATATTGACACAACTATGACACAACTCAAGAAAAACCCACATGTTGTTTATATCACCATCCATCGCTTTGGAAAAGTCTTTAAATAGTGGGGAGCTGTCAAGCTTACAGTGGCAGATACAAGTTTCTAAAATTCTAATTTTTGCTTGGAAGCTCAAATTTTATCATTGGCAATAAATACTGTCAGTTGTTTCCGTTGAAACGACAAGCTTATTTTGTTTACTTTTGAGAAAATGTCTGCCAGATTCCCAAGTCTAAATAACCATAGTTTGTCAGTCATTCAAGTAAAAATGGTGTTCCATGAATAAAAAAGTGCTAATTCAGCTCGACACTCAGATTCTTACACATCTGATGGTATAGCAGAAATGCTTTATACGTTATTCTGATTTCGTCACACAGAATATTAAAGTTACGTACTCAAGGTTGATATTAGGTGAACATAATTACTACTGTTTCATCAAGGACATTCTTTAGCGCAACTGACTTCTTTCATTTTTTTCCTTTTATGCCAGTGCAGGGCAGTGAAGAATACAATGACAGTTTGCTGCCACTATGTTGATTTATGCTAAGGTGTCAGCAGTTTTACCCATCATTGCTCTGCAACATCAGTGCAAATGTTAACATAGTGAAAAAGACACGTAATGTCTTAGTATTATTATGAAAATAGCTTTGACCCCACAGACCCTCCACCTTGCAAACACATCTTGGAAAGCACTGCTGGTATAAGGAATGTGGAGCCAGTAAGTCTAATGGTGATGGTTCTTTCTATGAAACTGTGCTTTTCTTTCTTGGGCTCTTGAAAATGAAGTTAAGATGCACTGCATATGATGAGAAAGGGTATATGTGCATGGGCAAGCAGAGGAAACAGAGCAAAAGCCTATAACAAATGAGCTCTGCATCCATATATCAGCTGTTTTTCCAGAGGTTATAGTAGGCAGTTGTAGACACTGATAAGACAGCCACATTACAATCAAATAATCATAACATCAACCTATTTATCACTAGATACTATTTTTTTAATCTAGCAAAATTTAAAGCAAGCCAAAAAAATCTAAATTGAGATGAAGTATTTTACTTTCTAAAAAAGGATTCAAAACAGTTTACAATGAAATGCATATATACATTTGGGATAAGAAACATATGGGGACAGTGAATACATATGCATTTGGGGTATTTTATGTAAAATAAGAATTAAGAAAAAGCAGTATCTGAATAAAGGTAGCCTAGAAGAAGGTGTTAATAGTGGTTATGCTTGGATCATATATGATTGATTGATTGATTGATTGATTGATTTTGCTTATCTCTATTTTCTGACTTTCAGCAATGAGTAGGTATTGCTTTTGTAACAAGAATATAAGAAAAAGGGTTATTTTAAATGAAAACAATGAGCTGTAATTGTATCAGAAATCCAGAGCCAGACAGAGGTTACTATAAGTGAAAAATAAATGAATTCAGACTTTCCTGGACTAAAAGAATTTTAGAATTACAGAATTTGTTATAAACTTTAATAAAAAGCTAAGAATGTGGGCTGTAAAGGAGAATTTTTATTATATAGTGAATAATTCAGTGGGACAAGAAGGAGCTCCATTTCATAACTTCCTAATACCTAGTACTTTTTAGGAGTGGGATCATTTTCTAACTCACAGTCGCTTCTGACCAACCAAATCTGACCTATGAAAACTTTGTTTTTAATCTATATACGTTCCTGTTTGCCATAATTGCCTAATTGCCTGTAGATGATCAAGTGTATACAAGACTGCTCCTGAAACAAAGGAGTACTTCCCAAGCAGCAGATAACTTTTTCAGAAATATCTGCAGTGCACAGAAGCCAGTTTCAGGCAGAAGGGTACAGTGTGCAAGCTGTGTGCCCTTGGTCCAGTCATTCAGCACCCACAGTTTACCTCGTCTTCTATGAAAAGAGGAAACAGAACGAGATTCTATCTAAGGTTCCTTTCCCTTCTAAGATTTTTTTGTCCTGACTCTGTCAAATGAGATCTTTGCTTGAGTTCAAGTTTTTTCCTCAACATCCCAATCATGATGTTAACAAATATGTCTATGTGAAAAATTATTATTTTCACATTTTCCGATTTGTGTGTGTATGGGTTTGTTCGTTTTTATTTTTGTTTTTCTTAGAGACAGGCTCTTGTTCTGTCACCCAGGCCAGAATGGAATGGCTTCATCTTTGCTCACTATAAACTCAAACTGTTAAGCGATCCTCCTGCCTTGGCCCTCCTAAAGCAGATTTGTGTTTAAATTATTAATTTTAATGTCATAGTACAGAAATTTACTACAATGGTATTTCCTTTTGCTTTTAAAGTGTAGTGATAACCTTTTCATATTAAACCTTATAATAATAGAATGTCAAAGGTGAAAATTAGATTTTGTGGTTGAACAACTGTTGCTTATTTTATATCACATTAACCTTCCTGGTTGCTTAATTAATAAATTGTTGTAAAACTCTTAGTTTCTAAGGTAATAAACTTGATACAGCATACTAATTCTTCATTTTTTCCACTGAGAAGTCTGGTTATCTCATTGTCTTCCCCCAATCCTTCTTCAAAGTGCTATGGGATAGACTTACTCTTCCTACTTTGAAGTACAGAGATAACACTAAGAATTAGAAGCGGTGTCCAGTTTATGTGAGTAACAGAGCTGTAACAATAGGCCCCACTTTGCCAAATTTCCATAAGAGTAAACATGACTCTAACCATGCTATTTCAGTCATCTTTATCCTTCCATTCATTTTGCAGTTTGTATAATGCTAAAAGGCACATGTTTATATCTTTTTAAAAATATGTATTTTATTGCTGTAAAATAAGTCTATTGAATAGACAGAACAGTCCTTTAGAAGTATAATAAACTAAAATATAATAATATAAAAATCCTTCATATTACCAATAGTTCTGGATTTATAGACCCCTGGGGAGCTCACTTTCCCTTGCTGTCATAAATTTGAATCTTTTGCCTATACCCCTTAGATTCGAATCTAACTTTTCCAACCCTTCTTCCAGCCTTTGTGGCTTGCCACAGGTCATGGGAGAGAAGAGCGGGTGGGGTGCTGTTTGTGTAAATCCTCCCAGCACTTCTGTCTTTTACATTTTACCACTAGGACTAGCCAGTGGCGTCCTCTGTTCCTCCACGTCACCTCTTCCATCTCCCACTCAGGGGCATCTTGTGTGCAATGCCCAAATAGTGTGTAACTTTAGGAACAGAGAAGTGTGTTAAAAGCTAGAAGTGAGGAAGGGAAACTGGGAGGAGAGAAAGAAGACCATATATTTTGGGCACCCCTGGTTGCAATTGTTTCTAAATCAGCACTAAAAAGTTTGCTTAAGATGTACTTCAGAAAAAAAAAAAAAAAAAGATGTACTTCAGATACAATGCTATGATAGTATAGAACCTGCTCGTCTATGTGAAAATGTTTTCAAAGTCCACAAACAGACAATATTTTAAGTAAAATTTTAGAAAGCAATCCACCTGTAAATTGAAGATTTTAATGAAAATAAAGGAAGAGACACTGTGGCTTAGAGTTAAGGCATATGCCTAAAGTTAAAATCCCAGCTTATGTAATAACTGGGTGTGTGAACCTTGACAAGTTATTCAGGCTCCATAAATTCACTTTTCATATTCATAAAATGGTTATGATAAAAGTACTTATTATTACCTCATAGAATTGTTGGAGGATTTAGTTACATAATGGATATAAATGCATGTAATGTGAACATTTAAGCAATAAATATTCACATTTCCTGAGAAAAATATATAATACATAAATAATGCCTGGACAGGTAGAGATCTAAAACCAAACTTTATTTCAGAGCTTAACTTTTGATTCTGTGTTTCATGTTTTAAAATACATTATAATTTAGTAAAGCTGTTTTCTGAGGGTGCTTAGTGAGAAAGGTGATCATTTTGTAAGTCAAAGATTTTTTTATATTGTCTTCCTCTTCTCCCTGGAAGAGATGATAAAATCAGTCCTCAGCCTTGATGTGAACATTGTATACCTTGAGTTGGTGCTAACAAATTGTCTTCAACCCTTTTTCAAGCAATGTCAGCTAAATGGTGCCGTTTGCTTATAACTCTTCTTTTTCGTTATTTATCCTAAAGATAAGAACATTAGAAAGCCATAAATGCCCATTTTGTAAAAACTTGATAGCTAGACAGATTTGCAATCCTTATTGGGGTAATAATCCATCTGTTACGGAGCTGGATCAATTTTGTAAATTAAATAGGTTAAAAGGGGAAAAAAAGGGCCATGACTTTTCCCACAGTAAGCTTTTTCTCAAATGCTAAAAAGATTTGGGAAGACTCAAACTATTTGCCATTCTTCCTCTCTTTGCTCAACTCAGAGAGAAGGCCAAATATCTATTAAAAAGAGGGGTGGGTGCAGTTTATGTTTTTTTTTAATTCTGCAGGATCTGATTGCTCCTGGAAGTTTCATATTTTTGACAGGTTAAAACCTTTTGATGACTACCAGAACATTTCTACTGTTTTTACTGATCAGTTTAGTAAACGTGTGACTATGTTTGAATTTTCTTCTGCACTTAGCTCATTTTACTGTTATTTTCATCCTGTTAAAAAAAAAAAAATCTCCTGATGATTCTTCTAACAATGTGTGACTGGAATAATAATTTCACATGTTGAAGAGTTTTGTGCTGCAGCTGAGAGGCATGTAAATACAAGCTGCTTATTTGCAAGAAGCTTCCAGATTTGCAATATGATTGCTATGGAAACCACATAATGAAAACCTTATAACCATCTGTGTGGTTTGATGGATTTTACTGCATAGCTGAGCTGTTTTTGTTTACTGTTATTAAAATGTTGAATGGAATATATTAACTCACAAACATTGACTATTTGAGGTATTAATTAGTGTTGTACAATGACATTGTGCCTCAACACCAAAATAATACATATTTAATAACAAACCTAAATAAAAAAACATGTGAATGTATACATTTCTAATATGAAGGTGACTATTGTGCAGAATTTTGGTCCCTCATTCTTACATATTTTTAAGAGCTTTATTCTATTAATAAATGAATATGTTGATTTATTTTTATGATTTTTTTAATCCATTTGTTCACTCTGTATTTCTCGAACATCTCCTTTGTGCCAAGTTCTATTCAAGGTTCAGTCTGAGGTTTTTTCCCTTGCCTGAAATTCAAAAACATACACCATATTTGATTTTGTTATCTTTTATATGGAAGCTGTTTGTATTGTTAGCCAAGATAAAATGAGTTGTTTAAATATTGTTAAGAAACATTGATACATGAAATGCATAAGGCTTTGGTTTAAAAATATCACTACCAGGTTTAAAAAGGAAAAAGGAAGTGTCCTTAATGAGCATCTCATCCTCTAAAATCTGCTTATTAAATGGCATCTCACATGGATTTCAATTTGGATATATTATAGTAAACATTAATTCTTAAGTAAATACTTTTAATATCATTATTCTGATAATTTAAGAATACATATTTCTAAGGACAAAGCTCTCTGTCACCAGTATACAATCCAGAGTACATGTTACTGGCACTTAAATTTTAATAAAAAATTCATAGTAACAAATACTTCTAAATTCATTGTTAACTTTGTCAAAGAGCAGAGTTTTTTCATTAAGTATTGTAATGAATTTTTATATGTTGATGCTGATTTGGGTGGTGAAATCTAAATCCCACTGTCTCTTTTTTTTTTTTTGAGATGGAGCTTCGCTCTTGTGGCACAGGCTGGAGTGCAGTGGCACGATCTCGGCTCATTGCAACCTCCGCCTCCCGGGTTCAAGCAATTCTCCTGCCTCAGCCTCCTGAGTAGCTGGGATTACAAGCGCCTGCCACCACGCCAGGCTAATTTTTGTATTTTTAGTAGAGACGTGGTTTCGCCATATTGGCCTGCTTGTCTCGATCTCCTGACCTCAGGTGATCCACCCGCCTGGGCCTCCGAAGTGCTGGGATTACAGGCATGAGTGACCGTGCCCGGCCCCCACGGTCTCTTCTTAAAAGTCACGAATGGTACTTATTGTATTGATGCGGTTATAGCTTTTGACTGAGGACAAGTGTCTTTATCCATTTTTTAATTTACTTCTTACTATTGAATTTGTGACAATTAAAAGGGGAGTGGGTGCTATGGAAAGAAAGTGTGAAAAGTAAGAAAAGCTTTCTCCTTCACCTTTTACAAAATTATCTGTCAATAAAATGAGTAGGTTGGAATAATGACTGTAAACGTCCCTTCTACCTTTAAAACCTTATGTGGAAATACCGTATTAACCCATTTATTAAAACTAGCTTTTGAGGTTTGGCATAAGTGAGGTAACTATTGTTAAAAAGAAAAGAGATAGGATACTTTTTTAAAAAGTAGTATACTTTTATTAGGTCTTCTATTAAATTGTCAGTGTTAGGTTTAACAATATGGATAAAATGCCAGATATTTTCAGGCGTCCCTTATATTGGAGCTGTCACTATTTTATTTGAATTGAGTTACAGAAATTCAGAACAGTTCTGTTTGTGGTGTAAGTACAGCTACCCTCAAGCTTGATTGAAATGCTGATTTTGATTCATCCCCATTTAAAATTTTCAGGAGACTCCTAAATTTCTACCTATAGTCCTGACTGCTCTACCATACTTTGCAGTTGCCCAGACATGTTCTCTGGATTACCCCACCAATACATTAAATTCTTCAACTCCTTGTGTTCCCCGGTAAGATAGATAATCTTGGCTGTCCTCCTTTTAGTAATAATGTGCCCGTTTCTCAGTTAACTAAGCTCAAAACCTTAGCCATCCTTGGTTGCTCTTTTTTTTCCCCTTCATGCCTCCACATTCAGGCACGAAACTTATCCGTTCTAGTTATTTTACCTCTCATAACCATCTCCTTTCCATTTCCTTTGCCCCTTCGGTTCAGGACTTCCTTCCCCTTTGTCCACAGTAGTCTCTCTCCTCACCCCTTCTTTATGCTATCTGAGACAATGAGATCAAATGTCCGTTTCTGAAGCGTAGCTTCAGTCCTGCCCTTTGTCTGCTCTAAAAACCTTCTAAGGCTCTTATTGCCCACCAAATAAAAGCCTACAGTCCATAACAAGATGTTCATGGCCCCTCAACAGCTGGTCCAAACTATGAGCGTAACTCCTACCTGGCTCTTCCCCTATGTGTACCAGATTCTTTAGTCAAAATGAATGTGAATGTGCCTTTTTCTTTTAAAGATCATACCTATCCCTCTGGAAATACCCTTCTTACCCGCTCTCCTTATTTAAACTCTCTCCATCCCTTCCGTGGTACTCCCTAGTTGGGTGGTTTCTCTGCTGCATTTGTGCCTCACTTGTCAGATTTAGGCCCCTTCAGCCTGTTTTCCTTTAGAGCTTGTCTTCTGTCCCATCTGTGCTGTCAGCTTCCTGTGAGCAGAGGCTTCCTGTTACTTTTACCTCCTTGGTAGATCCCCTCTGTCTTACACTTAGTTAATATCCAATGAAGACTGATTGATTGATCGACTGATTGATTGAATAGTTACAATGGCTACATTTATATATTTTGCATATTTTTCTTTAAAGTTTTAGGAGTTTTCTTGGAATTGATTCTCTTTGAATCCAGTTTTTCTTTGGCATGCCATTTGTTTATATGTCCTGCCTTAAGTGTTTCTAGGTTTGTATGTAAATCCTTAGGTGAGGAAAAATTATGTAATAAATATTTTTCTTCGTGTAAAATAGTTTATTAAGTCTATTTAAAACTCTTCTCATTTAATTTTATCTCATTTCTTTGCATACTTTGGGGAAGGAATGGTATAGGTGAATGTGGAACAAATGTAAATAAAGCACTGATTATATGTAGGGTAAAGAACATTGACTTTATAATCACAAACTTAAGTTTGAATGACACACTTTGGAAGTTACTTCACCTTTTTGAGTCTCTAAAAATATACTTGTCTGTAGAATGAGGATTAAAGATTATTTGTCTATGAGATTTTAACATCCACCATTGTATATGACACATAATAGGTCCTCGGTGTAATTTTGGGGGAATTACCTCGAAGGATGAGGATCCTTATAGTATCTTCCTGTGAAGATTAAGTGAGAAAACATGAAATTATATGATACTCAATAAATGATTTATAGGTTAACTGCATTTTTAATCACACATTTTCTCCTTGCTATATGATGTTTTAGGGACCATGATTTTATATATGATACTCCTGCCACACAGTATAATGTGGTGTATCAGTATAATGCTGGGTGTTACTTTACTGGATTTAGGGGCTTTCCTGAAATTAAGATTGTTCCAGATGAGTTTCTAAAAGTATTTAAAACAAAACATGCAGTGCATTAGTACGTATCTTAAATTTTGCCAAGCCAGTTGGAAAGGTTGCTATTTGGCAGTAGCTAGTATTTTATTTATTCAGTGTTAGATTGTTGAAAAAGGAATGTGAATCTTGAATTGTTTTATTCTTTGAAAAATAATGTTTATGTGTTATAAACTTTTAGTTTGGCTTTTAAAATGGAGTGAGTACTGTATTGTTATCCCTGAGAAAACCCTTCAGTGTGCCATTGATAATGTTTATTTACAGAAGAAGAAGAGGACAGTGCTCCGGTGAAAGTGGAAGAGCAAAGGAAGATGAGTCAGGATAGTGTTCATCACACCTCAGGTAATGAATTGTGTAGCTTCTTGGCAAACCTTACTTTGCTTTTGTTCACTTTCATTTTATCCACGTTCTTACTGTTCTAAAGATGTTTACACAGCTCCCCGAAGTTGGCTTGTTTGGCCTGGGTATCTTATAGCTGATAAGCTGCTTAGTCCCATTTAGGATGCATGAAAACCACTTGAGAAGGATTTATAAAGTAAGCCAATTTATACAAGGTATTCCTTCCTGAATTACTTTGTAATGACTCAATTAGCTTTCATTTCTGCACAAAGGAGATTTAGTTGCATAAATTAGCTTATCATCATTGAGGAAGTGTCACTGCTAAAGGACAGTTTATAGATACAACATGCAGTTGCTGTCAAACCTATAAGAATGTAATATAGACATCTGTGTATACTTTGTGCTTGAGCAGAACAGACTTCTGCCATTCAGAGACTAACAGGGGACAACAAGTTGCCCAGGGGACTGGCAATGTAGACATCTCTGAAAAGGTCAACTTGACACAGGCTCTGACAATCGACCCACAGCTCTGTCTTCTTTGATAAAAATCAGATAAACTTAAGACCGCTAATTGATCTGCAGCCTGTTTAAATGTTGGCCATGCATATCTTCATTGCATATGATTAACACAGAAAGCAAATGAATTGGGTAAGAAATGCCAGAGTCCAGTGACAGCAGCTTAAAAATTGGAAAAGGACACTGGTGGCCTAAAAGGCTAGGAAGGATGTTTCCCTTATCCATTTCCACTTGGCACATATATCCCCAAGTACTAATTATGAATGAGACTGGAAAAATAATTGCATTCACTCTGTGCAAAATCACATGATATGGACAACTTTTCTTGCTTGTTGTTATTTCTAAATAGCAGGAGATAAACCATATCTGTAGTGCAAGCATGAGGTTAGTTTTGATAAACCAGCAATTATTTTACACGGAAAGAAGAGAAAGACTGCCTTCTTATCAGGACTTTACACCTCTTCATAGCCACATGTCAGCTGGGGCAAGGTCTGCCATATCATCTCTGTGTCTTGCAAAAGCTAGAGTTAGGGTCACCTTCCCCTCTCTGATATGTCCATACATCACTCTTTCAAGCTGTCAAGGCCGGGTGGACAAGAAGTGTGTGTTCAGGAAGTAGCTTTCCAGAGTCCTTCCTACTGTGACATGTGGAAAGGAAACAGAGGCCTGATTCTAGACCTGGACAGGAAAGCAGAAGTAGGTTGCTACAAAAGGTTTTGGTTAGTGTTTTTTCAGAAAGGAAGTGAGAACAAAATCATTACATGTTAGCACTCTAGTCCTATAAAATGCAGCTATAAAACACTGAGGCTTAGTGAAACCTTGAGGACTGTGTTCAATAGTAATTTAAGTATATATATTTTGGGTTATGTATCATGAAGCTTCTGCCAAAAACATGTAGTTTTCTTTTTTAAAAAATTTCAGTGTTGGTATAGAAAGTGGATACGTACAGATGGTCCTTCCATAGATACAAATATTTTGGCTTAAAGCAATTGTGTTTTTCAAAAGCCCTTTTAAAGTAAACATCTCCCCAAATTTTTGCCTTTGAGGGTAGGAAAAAAAATCAGTTTTCCTCAAAGGAATGCAGTAAATAGATCTAGCCTTTCATGCAATAGCTATAAAACACTACAATAATTCTTATCTTTAGTGACATGAAATTCTTTTCAAGCAACAGTTTTAATGCTTTTGCATAGAAGTGACCTTTGCTCTTCCCTAGGCTGTCAAAGATGTAACACTAGAAGTTTGTTTGCCACACAGGGCAGTGAGTTGACAAGGGTATTACTATCTTGCTGAGCATCACATGACATGAACTTCTAACCTTACTCAAGAATGTTATATATTTTTCACATTGACTGATTTTACTAAACCCCCCGCCACAGACTTTTCTAATGTAAAGTATGTAAGCAAAAACAAAATTAATCTTGTGTTTCTTACAAGTTCCTTCATGTTCAAACTTATATATCTTGCAGTACGTGGGTGAGTATATATATAAAATAAAGATTCCATTTGATTTTGTTGAACATTATAGAATATGTTTACCTTTCTAAAATAGTTTTTAAACCTTGTAACACCAAAGGAGAGATTCTCCACTGTCTTATATGTTTCACCCGTGGTCATCATGTTTTTCATCTTTGCAAAGTATCTCCTCTGTCTCCGTGTTTCATAACAATTCTGTTAGCTTTGCCCAATGATCTCTTCTTGTATGTTTTTAAAAGCAGGAGTAAGAACATTGTTTTAATCTTTCACAGGGTGGCTAATTAATTTTTTTCCTTCTTACCTTCTTTTTTTAATCATTCATGCTTCTCAGGACAAGAAACATAATGTTTTTTTTTTCTGTAATTTTGAAAATATAAATCACGATGTGGATAGAATAGGAAAATTAATCCATGTAGTAAAGACAACCAGACATAAATTTGTGCTTTAAAATACATGTTTATGACATTTGCCTCATCCCATCTTTAAAAATACATATCTCAACTGGATTATTTTTCAGTGTTTAGGGGTGAACAGTGCTAACTTTTGCTAACCTACTGTGCTTTTGAGGCTGTCTGTGCTTAATTTTTTGTGTATGTTTAGCTACACTTTAAATTTTAAAAAGTAAGCTAGAGGAGATTGCTGCTCTCTAAGGAGTAGGACCGTTCCTGATTTTTTGTGTCCAGATTTCATATCAAGAATTCAAACATTACTTCCCTGAGGGAGACTAAGGCTAATAAACATATACTGCCAGGGTTTTTCCCCCCTACTTATGATTTTTCTGCTTTATAACTAGTATTGCATGCTGAAATAGATAGACTAGTAAATCATACATGTATGTAGCTGTGTGACATAAACAAATTATTCTTTAACAGAGCTCTCATATGGGACACAAAAATGAGGTTGGTCTTTGGGTAACATCATCATCAAGATTATAGAAAGCACAGTTGAAAATGCATCTTTTTCCCAGTATTGCCAGATCGCTAGCTCTGTTGCCTCTTTACGGCAGTGAGATTTAATGAAATGCTCATGATGCACATCTAGGGAGAGATGCATCTTGCACACGGTGGGGGTCTCTCTTCCCCTCATGTGCTCCTGTAACTCCCATTAGTGTTAATGGGAGTTTCAGCAAGCGTTATCGAGGGGAAGAGAAAGACCCCAAAGTGATAAGGATTATGTGTTAGAAATCACCATATACTTTTCCTTCTTTCTCTCCCCTCCCGTTTGAGAATCTATTGAATGAAAAACTATTGTAAGTGAATCTGAAAAACAGAAGAGCAGCCTGGACAGCTAGGGAACCCAATGGGACAACATAGCTAAGCCAAAACCTCTACTCTAGTTTTTAGCCCAAGTTTTGTTTCTTCCACTTTTTTGGAGCAAGCCTAAGTCTGAGCAGCATGGGGAAGACAGACTAAAGAAACCAGCCATTTAGATCCTTTTACCTCCTGGCTAGTTACTGTGGGGGAAGGCCTTGCATGTGAAATGATGTCATCCTCTCTTTGCTCTAATTCCCTGACTTTTAAACTGACACTGACGGACTGCAAGGGGCACAACATTTGACCCATTTACCAGTTGATTTAATCTGACTAGAATGTTTCAACTTCTAAATCTCTATTTGTCTAAATAAGTGGTTTTTAAAGGAAATCAGTCACTTTATTATTAAGTGATTTTTTTTCTTTTAAAAAAATTGACAATATTTGAAATGATCTGGCCAGCTGGAGTGCCCTCTAGTGTCCGTTTTTAGAATTTACTTAAAAATGCTTTGGGGAAAAAAATGTAATGAAGAGTGGCCACAAGCATTGTTAGTTCTTGGTTGGATTCCCAAGCTTGTATACATCCCTGCTGGTATGTGATGAGTGCTCAGATGCTAGTGTGGAGAAGTCAATAAAGTATCTGTCTCTCCCACTGCCTCCTCCTTTCTCTTCCTTCTTCTCTCCCCACTCCCATTGTCCCTCATTCTCTTTTTTAATTCTTAGAAAACAAGAGACAAAATTTAATAGAGGGATTTTGCTAGGTTGTATATTTTCTAGTCAATCTTTATTTTCTTATAAGCGAAAAGTAGCATTCTATTTCCTAAATATTCAGACTCCATATTATTCAGATTCTCCATTTTTAGGCCTTAAAATATTTCATATATTAAAGAGAATTTTAAAATTTTCTAGTAAACTTAACACTTTGTATAAATCACAAAAAATGTGTAATAAGATGAACACCCTAATGACATGCTAATGTGACTAGTTGTGTTGGAATCACCAAAAAGTCTGCTCTTTGAGAGCCATGTAACAATACTGAGATGACAACTCTGGTCCAGCATGTGTCTCCACAGTTATCCTCTCAGAATTCAAAGATGACATTCCAGGAATGGAAGTTGTTAGCATGTATGTATTCTGCCTGGCTAGTGAACACACGGACATCTTATTGATATTACTTGCATTCTTTCTGTGTTAACTCATCAAAACTCAATTATCATGAAATTAAAAACAGGAAACAGTTCTTAGTGTAACAAAAGCATCTAGTGTGTTTAACTGTGTTCTGTGTTTCAGGAGATCTGCACTATATAAGTGACAAAGCATTTATTACCCATTTATTGTGGTATTACAGAGTGGAAAGTGCTAAATAATCAATCAGTTAATGGTCTGTATGGCAGTTTGAGCACATCACATCCATTGTGCGTATGCTGTTAGAAGGATGAGCTGATACTCCAGTGTATGTTGCATGTTTATTCAGAGCCTAATGTCGTAAACTGGGGTTGACAAAAATCTGTTGAAAAATGTGGCTTCAACACTGGCAATTTCAAAGTTGCTAAAAAATGTCAAGGATAACTTTGGCTTTGGGTACGAATGTCCCTAAGGAAAATTGCTGCAATTACTCTTTATACCATTCCACGTAGTTGTCTTTCATTAACCAGCTCTAGGGTTTCGTTTTTTTTTTTTTAATTTTGGTTCCTTAGTTTTGGTTTTATATTTGTACATTAGCTCCTTTACTATTATTATTTTCATGAAGTGTCTCAAATTCTGTGAGATGGTTATTTCACAAAGCCTGTCACATCTCATGGATATTGCTCATTGTGAAGTGTGGCAGACACATCTTCATAACATGTTGCAAGTGGGCTTAGGTTTGTTTTTTAAAATAAGTGGGAAGCAACTTTTAGGTGCTGGTTTGATGACAGCATATAGCAATTACAGATTTTAGATGAAAGGCAGAAAAAGAAAAGCCAAAATTCAAAATCAGATCTTTTTGCAAGTGGTCTTAAGAGGATAGTGAGGCATAGGATTCATGTGGATGTAATAAAATATTCGTTTACTCAGGACAGAATTTTTTTAGACTTTTGGTGATCTAGGGCATCATTTAATTTTTATTGGTTTATTTTGAAATGAGGGATTATTACATGAAGGCCCTAATTCATGCTTTCTCTTTCTTCTTCCTAGGGGATAAGAGCACTGATTATGCTAATTTTTACCAGGGATTGTGGGATTGTACTGGAGCTTTTTCTGATGAGTTGTCATTTAAGCGTGGTGATGTGATTTACATTCTTAGCAAGGTAAGAAGATACCCCAAAATGACATTTGTAAAGAGGGAATCCAAAGCTCGATTTTTAATGCATTTGGATTTATAGCGCTAGGGAAAAATGCCAATTGGAATTCTTCTAGGTCCTTGTTAACAATTGGGAGTTCACAATAATTAATTATTTTGTCAAGTGAAATGTAATCAAATTTTAAACACAATCAGATAACAGGATTCAACTTAACAGTGTGTTTACCTATCACTTCAGCCCTTGGCTGACATCCACCTACTGCCTTCTCCAGAAACAATATACTTATGTGAAAGTTAACATTGTAATGTATTAGATTATTTATTATGTTTTTCTTTTCTCTTCCTTTTTATTCTTCTGTGTGCTTATTCTGATTTTGTCTGCCATTCACTACTGGAAACACTATGTTTATAGAACAAGTTTTTCATCTTTATGTAAATACATTGGGTGTTCCGGCAATTTAAAAGCAATGCTTTTCTATTCAGACAGGCTTAGGTAATTTTTTAAGTTGTTTAGCATACTCTATTTGTAAACAAAATGGCAAAGTATAATTCTATAAACCCGTCTTTTTATATATATATGTGTGTGTGTGTGTGTGTGTGTGTATGTGTGTATATAAATTCTTGTATCTGCTTCTTAAAATACTGGATTATTCAGAATCTTTTTGTCCTTAGATCTAAAAGTCAAGTTTCTTATCGTGATTATACTTCTGGTAATGTATATGAGCTCCCTTAATTTTCGTGTTTTAATTTCCCCTATTGTAATATGGGGATTTAAAAATTTCCCTCTGGCTACTTACAAGACTACTTTAGAAACAAAACAATTGAAATATAACTAGAAAAATGTTAAATCATAAGTCTAGAAGGTTGATGTGGCTTCTTTCTTGATTCGAGAAATATTTTGGACTTTTCAGAGAGATGGTATGACTTGTTACATGCAGAAGACAATTTGGAAAGAAGGTCACGTACTGAATTTTAACACTAGATGGCTGGTGCATAAAATCATAACACAGAGAATCATCCAATGTTGGAGTGATGAGTCTCCATGATGATAATCTAATTCTTGGTTTTATAGATGAAGGAACTTGGGTCAAGAAAATGCCAGAGTCATGACTTGAGCTGTGTCTTGACTCCCAGACCAGTGCTCTTTCCTTTGTTTTCTTTCCTGTGCCCCTTCCTTCCTTCCTTTCTTCCTTCCTTCCTTCCTTCCTTCCTTCCTTCCTTCCTT
>NW_012114877.1:3035409-3059180 GCF_000951035.1 Colobus angolensis palliatus | reverse complement strand
TCCATCATAAAGCACCTGCAGTGTGCCAGGACCCATTCTGACAACTGTGATAAAATAAATAAAGCCAACTGGGATAATTGCTACTTAGGGTGCCCAAAGCTAAGGCTGGTTACTTTATTTCTCTCAGTCTTCTGCTCATTAGCATGGGATTTTGTTACTGTTGTTCCAGAAAGATGTTTTAGGTTCTTGGACGCTATAGATAGTTATGTCACAACTCTTGATTAAGTCTGTTATTGAGCATTAAATTGTCCTGAGTTAGGATGACAGCTTTTTGAGTTAATTACTTAATAAAGAAGTCAAACTGATTAGTTTCAGCTCCTGTCAAGAAACTTTCTTGGAATCATTCCTAAATTTATATAGCTCACAGTCTTTTTAAAACCAATTTAGCTGCAATTGTGTATAAAACTAAAACGTTGATTAGATTGCACTTGCAAGTTCAGATTATAGGAGTGAGTGGCATATAGCCATTATACTCCTTTTGTAAATATGAAATTTATAAAGCCCATGTGGATCTATGTGTAAAACCTTCTTTTTGAATCAGGTTGTCTTTGTTGCTGAAAGCCTAGGTAGAGCACCAGCTTCCAGAACTGGCTGTGAAACAAGCAACCATAGGTTGCTTATTTCACACTGTTATTTCTACTGTTGCCTCAGGAAAAAATGTTTGGTTAACATGAAATTAAAAGTATAATCATAGGTGTGTATCATACTTTTAGGATTCCGAAGGAGGCAGTTCCTATTTTGTGTAAACTAATTTTATTTGTGAAGACTGATTGGAGAACAAAGGTTAAAGGTGTTCCAGCCCATGGAAAGCACTTACTTCCATTTAACATTTTTAAATGCTATTATTTGGGAGAGAGCTGATCAAAAGTACTTTCTCTGCCAGTGTTTTGCAAGGCTTGAAGTTTCACCATCATGATCATATTTATTAAGGGCCTTCTAGAGATGAGTAATCTACCCAGGGTTCATTTTGGTGGTTGAAAAAAGAGCCAAGAAAGAAGACCGTGTTAGCCAGCACATTATTACCTTTGGCTGAATAAGGTTCAGTGTTCATCGTTACCCAGCTGTGGACCTAGTGGAACCAACCTGGTAAATCTTGGTGAGGGTAAAAAGGAGAGGACATTTAGCTTTCTCTTGATGAGATTTGGACATATTCTGGGCTATTGATGGGTATCTTGGCTGCGAGTAGACAGGTTGCTTTGGGTTGAGTATATGTTTGTGAAGACTTACTTCCCCACCTTCCATCAGACAGATTCAGCTAGGAATCTCTTGAGACTTTCTAGTAGTCTTTATTGACTTGGCCTTCCAGTTTTATCAAAACTTTGGCAAACTCAGACTGTAAGTTAATACCATAAATTCATTTAATATGTGAATAACTGCAATTTTGAATGCTTGATATTATTACAAATTAAGTACAATTAGTATAGAAATCACTAGCGTTTTTAGATGCCTCGCAATGTGTTTAATTGAGTTTCTCAGAGTTATATTTAGATTTTGTGATGATGGGATGCAATTTTACCTTTCAGTTTATTTTTTCACACCATCTAGTGGCTCAGAATGAGTGGTGCAGGTAATTGCAGCTATTGTACACAATCAAAATGGTGTCATAAATTCAACTTTAAATCCAGCTATGGATTATTACTTTCCTATTTCATGTCAATAAATTATTAGCATTAGTCATGAAAAACTTTGTTCATCATTCTGAATTAAATATAGAAATTGTATATATAAAGAAGAATACATTTTAAGGATTCTGAAATAGTATTTGTAGAGATATAGAAAATGTGTACTTTGTAAAGAAATTAATGCCATGACTTGTCTATTAATAATAAGACAATTTAAAAGATTTTAAAGATATGCAGCTTTCTTTTAGTAATGGACTCATTTATAATTTGAAATACCAAATTATCACTGTTTGATTTCTCCTCTAGAAGTGTGTCAATTCTGAAAATATTCTTTAAAAAGGCAACACAAAATAGTTTAAGAAAAGATGCATACTTTCAATATAAATTAACATTTAGAAAAGACAAGAAATAAAATCCTATGCATTATAATGAAGAGTGTTTTAATTTTGTTTTTTTTGTTTGTTTGTTTATTTGTTTGTTTGAGATGGAGTCTCACTCTGTCGCCCAGGCTGGAGTGCAATGGCACAATCTCGACTCGCTGCAACCCTTGCCTCCCAGGTTTAAGCGATTCTCCTGCCTCAGCCTCCCAAGTAGCTGGTATTACAGGCGTGTGCCACCACACTCAGCTAATTTTTGCATTTTTAGTAGAGATGGGGTTTCACTATTTTGGTCAGGCTAGTCTGAAACTCCAGACCTCAGGTGATCTGCCCGCCTTGGCCTCCCAAAGTGCTGGGATTACAGGCATGAGCCACTGCGCCCGGCAAATGTTTTAATTTTGTAAATGTAATGGCAGAAAAACATTTAACTAGCTTGGGGATTAGGTTGTTTTCACTTAAAAATCACTATAGAAATATAGTTTTATTTGAAAATTCAATATATTGTCTTCTGTTTTGCAAGAAAGCCTCGATGGAATGTTAGCTGTGCTCAGTCAACCTGGGGGTAATTTATTTATTTTAGATCTCTTTTGAAAGTTATACAAATCGTAGCCTTTATTTTTTATTTTTCTTCCGGTGCAAATCAAATGTTGCAATAAAAAAAGAAAAGTAGGCAGATACTGTGCCCTTTCCCCTTCCCTTTTTAACATTTTCCAATTAGCAGCTATCATGTGACCCCGGCTGAGATAGCCCCTCCTTCAAAGTGTCCAGCATTTTCTTAGGTTTCACCTTTGAACCTCACTAATAATAAATCTAAACACCGCCTGCCTTAAAAGGCAAGCCAGTAACTTTTTGCTTTATATTTCTATTCACATAGGGTTGCTGCTATTTTTTTATGTGTTAAAATTAAAAGCTTCAGTAGTTCAATAGAGATTTGGAAATCTCTTTTTTCTCTTAAAAAATGGAGCAAATTTATAAAGACTGATGAAAGCAGAATTTGTGATTTTAATGACAGTTGCGTTGTTAATGAATTAACAATTGGTTTCAGATTCATTTGATAGGGGGAAATCATATTTGAGATAGAAAACCTGTATTTCCTTAAGAAATTGGGTTGTTTAAAATAATGCTAACTATTTTTATTAGTTTTCATTTCATTTTTACTACCACTAAATAAAACAGGAACATAATATTATAGCTAATAGTATTTTCCTAGAAGCATGTTTCTGAAATTTTATCATTTTAATAGCAGCATCCAGATTATATAGCAATAGGTATATTCCGAGGTCCCAAATGCCTTTTTGGTTATGTTATTCTATCTTGCTCTTCTGGATTTCTGTCCTCTGTTAGTTTATCTTTCAATCTGTACTCATCAATAAATTGCTAACCACATTCTTATACTTACTTTTAAAGCAATAAATTATTTTTAGAGATTTAATAACAGGCAAGCTGCACTTCAGAAAAGAGGCACACTATGATATTAAAAGAAAAATGAGAGTTAAGAATTCTGGAATATTTTATCTAGTCTAGGGCATATGCGACTAGCTCGGCAGCCTTTGAGAAACTTTTTATTAAGTCAAACACAGGAAATGTAGGTGAAGACTGTGGTCACCAATGTACAATAAAAGGGTACTTTTTGGTGTATATTGGTTGGAGTTTCAAGCTGTACCTCCTTTTATATCTGGTTGACTTTTTCCAGTGATTGGTGAATTGTGACTGTCATTGACCATTTGCTTCTCATTGTAAGAATGTAAAGATTAAATTACTGTGGCTTTTCTTGGCTTCAGACCTATGCTAATAAATGCAAGTCTTGTTGCGCTCTACTGGCAGAGGGAAATAAGTTACTTTTTAGCTGTCTTAGTTTTTCATTTGTAACCATATGACCCAGTATGCCACAAATAGCATGGCCAACTGCTGCAGAGTAACTAGGACATCTGAATATGGGACATGCATTGTTGACACTAAGCTAGCTCCAAAATGTTATATTTTATAGCCTTTTGATAAGAAGTAGTGTTTGTATTCGTGCTTGCATTTGTTTGGTCTGATGACATTTAGTTTGTATGTTGTCAGTATGGATGTATGGTCTAGGGCACAGTGGAAACATTAACCAGGCCAACCTCCTATTTAGTACCCGTCTCCTCCTAGTAGTGAAAAGCAGTTTATGGACACACCACCATGTCAGAAAATGTTCTAGTTCTACTCATAGGACTCCTCATGTTATCTATTTGTGAACAACATGCTTAAGTACTTCCCTACTTTCTCTTACATAAATTGGAGGAAACATTCCAGAAAAATGTTGGCAGATGAAAGCAAAAGGACTTATAGGAGGCAGGCTGGCAGCTTCAGCCCTTGCAATGGCCTGAGAGGTACAGGAAAAGCCAGAAGGCAGTGTCAGGGAGGCAAGGTGAGCAGAGGTGGCAGTGGAGAGGGCTGCTTTGGAAAGGAGCCCACCTGCAAGGCCTATGTCATTTACTTCAGCATGAATAACCAAGAGTTTGGCAGCAGCAAAACAAAACCTTAAAGAAAAGCACTATGTTGATATGTTTTTTTTAAATTCTCAGTTGAACAATTCATGATTTCAGCCTTGAAAATCAGGAACTCCCTCAGTGTGTATGGCATACTTTCACTCTTTTGAGATGTCTTCTTCCTCATCCCTTTAGAACATGGAGCTAGATATTCCAGGGAAATCATTCAGCATAGAGACTAGACTACTGATTAAGAAAAGTTTGGGTCGATATTTAGTAAATTATAGATAAGTGACAGATGTTCATCACTGAGTATTCAGCTATCAAGGAACAACCAGCATACCACGTGTTTTGGCTCACTCCTGTAATCCCAGCACTTTGGGAGGCCGAGGCGGGAGGATCACTTGAAGTCAGGAGCTCGAGACCAACCTGGCCAACATGGTGAAACCCTGTCTCTACTAAAAATAGAAAAATTAGCTGGGTGTGATGGCGCGCACCTGTAGTCCCAGCTACTTGGGAAGCGGAGGCAGGAGAATCACTTAAACCCGGGAAGTAGAGGTTGCAGTGAGCTGAGATCACACCACCGCACTCCAGCCTGGGTGACAGAGCATGACTCCATCTCAAAAAAAAAAAAAAAAAAAAAGGAACAACCAGTTAAAATTGTAATAAATAAAATGTTATATTCCTCAAATACTTGTTCTCTTTGGAAGATAAGATTATTTTTGAAAGAACAGAGTGGAGACCTGCTCATAAAAATCAGATTGCCTTATAGTGCATCCCAAAGTACTCTGTTTTTTTGTTGTTGCCATAATACTTTGCTATACCAATTAGTGGGCAGGGATGGGAAGAGGGAATGAAAAAGTGTTTATTGAGCATTTACAATGTCCTGTTCTAGGTACTTAATATGCTTTCACACATATAATTAATATAATAACCCTGTGAAATAGATGATGTTATAATTTTACAGATGAGGAAACTGATGCCCAGTAAGGTTATTATGGAAATTATCTGAGGATACGCAGCTATTAAGTGCCTTCTCCAGGTATCAATACAGGTCTGACCCTAAAGCCTTTTCTCTTTCTACTTTGCTACACTTAAGTGGGACTTGATTAGGACTTTAACTTCTTTTCTATATCAGAGGTTAATTGTAATTATCACATCCCAGTTCTAAACAGCGAACCATGTTATTGACAGTATCTTTTACATAATTAAATCTTGTATAGATGGTCAAAATTATTTCATTTTCTAATCAAATATTTGGTGAACACTCATGCAAAGTACTATTTTGAGCAGGATCCAGAAAAGCCACAAACTGTTATTCAAGGAGACTGCAATTAAGTCGAAGAAAAGACCAATGCATAAAATAGATAATAGCAATAAAACACAATGTAGGGTATCAGTGTTGTAGTCCTGGAGAATCCCAGAAAAAAGGGAAGTCAGTAAATACTGGAGTAAGTAAGTAAGGAAAGATTCATAGGAAATGGAACTTGAACTGGAACTTTATGTATGAATGGAGTTTATTCATTTAACAAATATGAATGCATATTTTCTGTGTCTATTACATATAAACCCCAGAAGAACAGCTGTGCTATGGAAAGGGGTGGATGGCCGTATTGATGAAAGGAGAGCATAGAGCCAATAGACATCATTGATTCCGTATCACTTCTTTTTTTTTTTTTTTGAGACAGAGTCTCGCTCTGTCACCTAGGCTGGAGTGCAGTGGTGCAATCTTGGCTCACTGCAACCTCTGCCTCCTGGGTTCAAGCGATTCTTCTGCCTCAGCCTCCCAAGTAGCTGGGATTACAGGCTCTTGCCACCATGCCCGGCTAATTTTTTGTGTTTTTAGTAGAGATGGGGTTTCACCATGTTGGCCAGGCTGGGTCTCGAACTCCTGACTTTAGGTGATCCTCCTGCCTCGGCCTCCCAAAGTGCGGGGATTACAGGAATGAGCCACCACGCCTGGCCAGAATCACTTCTCTTTCCTTACCTTGGAGAATGGTAGGCAGCCAGAGAAACCCTGTGAGAAACCAAATCAACCTGATGTTTCCAAGTTAGTTTTTCTATAGCAACTTACACCACTTTTCCCTTATCTTCTCCTGTACCTTTTGTGTTAACCGCACTCTCAGCTACTTACTCTTCCCTGAACACAGCACATTCTTTTATCTCTGCAGGCCTTCATGCCTTCCATGTATTGCTCCTTTCATTATTCCTTCTGGAGTCTCAGCGCAGCTGTCACTTTCTATGTAAAGCCTCTCAGATCCTGCTGTAGGATTAGTTGCTTCTCTTTTTACACATTTTTTCCCCTCTTACCTAACATTCAATATGATGATTACCTGTTTCTCTGGCTTTCTGTTTAAACTTTGAACTTCTTGAGGTAGACACTGTGTCTTAAGTATTTTTGTATCCCAATATGTTAACAGTATGGCAGGTAGATGTTTACTATGCGTTTACCAAAATACAGTTAACAACAGGAAATAATCCTGACTTCTTAAAAGAACCTAGAATGATAGGATCATAGAGTGAGGGGGACCTTAGTGCTAACCCTTCACTTATAGATAAATAAATCGAGGCTCAACATAATAGGGGAAAAAGAAATAAAAGCCCAAAGGAAAAATGGACCACTCCTATAGAAACATCAAAAGACAATGGTGTTTCTGCGGCTGTACTTCCACCTTGGCCCTGAACTTCTTGGCAGCCAAACCAAAAAAGGGAGAGATGGGAGGTAGTAATTTCTTTCAATCGTAAAGGAAGGATGTTGGCTTTTCCCAACACTGGCTACTTAAATGTTATCACATGAATTTCTAGAATCTGCCCTGAATATCTGACCTCAACAACTTTATATAAATAAGTGCATAAGTAGCAGGTATTGGCCCCAGCAAAAACTTTTCATAGTAAATATAATAAAGGATTTTATAAAGGTAATTCTGTGAAGGTCCAAATATATAATAATTAGGCTTATTGATTTATATTAAGTACATAACTGCACTGTTGTAGAGTCTCAATGAAGAATATAGACCAAAAAATCATCCCTGAAGATACTTTGGGATCGCCCAAGGTCACAAAGCTAGATAGCAACAGAGCTAGGATGAGACTCTGTATCTTCTGAGAAGATAAGAAGAGGGAGCTGAAAAAAACCAGGAGATTTTCCATTCTACCCGTCATACTATTTTTTGCCTTTGCAGAATTCTGTCTTAACTTCTTTCAGTGCTTACAAGTAAATTAAACTGAATTCATTTTTTTCCAAGAACTGGAATTAGTTGGTCCCTGTTCCAATGTGGACAAATACCTTTCTGAACATGGGATTTAAGCTTTTTAGACAAGGCATATCCCATGTAGTGCATTTGAAAACATGGTGGCAACAGCTGGCCACAGGTGGGAACAGCATGCTCCTTCAGATCGCCCACTCAGCTACACGTAAATGCTTCAGAACAAATGCTTGTTTAGTCACTACTACAATTCTTTAACTATGTCTAATATACACAAAAGAAAATATATTACTATTGGAAATTACATTTCTTAAGAAAATATTTAGGATAGTCAACTGGTGCATCATCCAAAATGAAGACTTAGTCTATTTCATCATCCAGTACGTATTTATGGAACATCTTTTATATGTCCTGCAATGGGAGGCATACAGTTAAGTGCACGTCCTTCCCCTGATCTTAATGAGTTTGTACTTTATTTTAGTTGAAGGAATAAAACTAATGTACATAAAATCTACTGAGGAATAAATGCTTGGCTTGAAATGAGAGATATAAATGTGGATTAGCTAATTCAGAGAAAATTTCATGACAACTGAGTAACTTGAGTCAGGTCTTAGTCATTGGACAGGATTTGACTGAGGGAGAGGAGATGTCTCTGGGAAGCGAGCACTACATACAGAGGTAGAATGAGTGTAGTGCAGAAGGTTGTACTGTGCCGGCTAGAACAGTGACAGGTAAAGGTTGCTAGCAGGGTGGAAACAAGCTAAAGTCTATAGTTAATGCAGTGGAGAGTTAGTATAAGTTCTTGAGCAGCAGGGTAAACTGATGAAAAGAGTTCCTGGAAAGAACAGAGAGGCAGCATTGATAATGCAGTAATCCAGGGCAAGGTGATGAAGGCCTGAATTAGTGGTGCCAGTGAGAATAAAGTGGAATGGGTGAACCTGAGAACAGTTAATAGAGTCATGTATCGGTGGGTAAAATACTGTACACTGTATACCAAAGTCACTCTCTACTGAGCATGACATGATCTTCTTTGCCTAACATTATCTGCGAATCATCAGCCTGAATGTCAGTTTTTACTCTATGGTATTGTAACTGTCGACTTTGTAGAAAATGGAATTAAATATATCATGACTCAGGGATATAAACTAAAATTTGTTATGAGAATTAAATTCTTACCGTCAGCTTCCTTGCCTTTGTCTCTCTTGCTTTGAAAATGGAGTATACAATGCAAGGAGGAAAAACAGTACCACTAGGGAACTTAGTGTCTTTAGTCAGGTTCCTGAATGGTGGTGCTCAAACATCATGGAGGTCCTTAAAGATTGTGCCAGTTTCCTCATTTAACAAGTTAGGAATCTAAGATTCAGGTAGTTAATGTGTAGATAGTAATAATAAAACACTGAGGTTGTGCAGTTCCTGTTGTGCATTTTAAAGATAACCTTTTGAAACGATGGATGTATGAGAAATGAGAGGATTCTTACAAAGTTTCTAATCAGAGTTAATAAAAAAGAGACTAAAGAGGTAGCCTTGATGAAAGTATTTATACACTTTAAATAGGTATCTAGTCTTCATAGTACTACAGTGTTTATGAATAAAGATATCACAATGAAGAATACTTGGAAAACAACAGTCAAGTCCATTGGTTCTTAAACTTGCTGTATTTTATATTTTGTGAATAAAATTACTTTCATTTTCACAAAAGGCTGGTGTGTTTTGAAGCACAGATACATGTTTGGAAAAAGGACACAAAATTTTTTTAACATTGCAAACACCTGTTGCTTTCAAATACATCGGTAACTAATTTCTGAAAGGGTTAGTACATTATTAAATCTTATTAATGTTTTAGGTTGCTGTTAAGTCAGCATTCTTTTACCATATCATTGGCAGAAAGTGGATTAACATACTCGATAAATGACAGTCATGGTGGAAAAAGATTTCAGTAAATGTTGGGGCCTTATTTAAGTGTAAAATAATATTCCAGCAGAGAAAGAAGATTTAGTTAATGAGTAAATACTACTATTATGTTGGATAAAGTCTCTGTTTCACTTTATAATAACTAGTCCTTCTTCCTGCCTTCTTACCCAGTCACTCTTACTGCTCAATAAATATTAATGGGGGCCTAAAATTTCAACTACAAAATAAAACAAACAAAATGATTATAATGGTATGAAAATTGAAAACATGGGAGTTAGATCATAAGCATTCACTACCGCCTTACGATTATTTTCTCAGATTACTGGGCAAGTTTGGCTTTTGTTTGCTTCTTTGATTGCCATACTACATTTTGCCTTGAAGCCATCCATTTTTCAGATACTGAATTTCTTTTGAGTACTGTTTTTATACAATAAGCATCACTACACCTCTGGATCTTGATAGCGTTACTGCGGGAGGAGAAAGCAGCTTTGTGTTAGTAATTACCTAACATTGTCAGAAGCTGACTGCAGGCCTCTTTCTAGTGATAACAGAATAACCGCATAATGTAGCTTTATAGCACATGATTAATAGAAAATAATTACACGTCCTACAAAGGGATGCAATATTTCTTATAAATTGACTAGAATGGTTTCCTGTAGATTAAAGGACTCTTCATTATTTTATCAGTCCTGCTGAAGTACAGTCACTTGCCTATGTTAGCATTTCAGTTGATGTTAAGAGCTGAATAGGTGAAGGATACCAGATGGCAGACCTCCTTGTACCTGAGACCCTGTGTTCCATAAAGATTACATGATGCTTCCTAACCTTTCAAAGATTTAGACAACAGCCTGGTATGGTTTGTCTTTTTATTTTTTGTTTGCTAAGAAGATAAAATTTGAGAGTTTTCCTTTTTGTTTTTTAAATGATGCACCTGTGACTTTATAGAACAATACTATAATTAGTTTGTGGACTGGAAAACAACATTGTATCAGTTGCATTATTTTCCACTGTAAGTAATATATCATTCATAATCACATTTGTTTGGGGGCGGAAAAGAGAAAAGGCAAAGACAGGCAGATTTTCTTTTTCAGAAGGAAACCTTGTATGATATTGAATGTTCAGGCCAAAGTTTAGAATACTGTACTCCAAGAAGCGTTTTCGTTCCAATTTATAGGCAGCAAATGGTTTAATTGGGATTCATGTTGCTCAGGAGGCTCATACAGAGAATGATAATGATAAACGTAAAAAGCTCCTGTGTTTGCAGTCTTGTCAACATACTCTAATGGCTGCAGTGTAAACCCATAAATTTGCCTCCAGTATTTTTACCTCACTATATTTGATCATAATGCATTAATTCCAAACAGGAATATAATTTGCAATTCTTTACAAATATAAGGTAATAAATATTCTGGTTTTTAGTTTTACCTTTTCTGATTTAAATCTGATATTTTAGAGTATTTTTATGAAGTGTATATTTCCTGTGTTTTTCAATTATTTTAAATTAAGTGAAGCATTTAAGACTATTTTAGTCTAAACCTTTTTTCTCCCTAGAGTGTTACTTTTAAGGGATTTGTTCATAGTTGATTAAGCTCCTCCCTGCTGTTTACCACTATGCTTTCTAGTTAATAAATCTTACTATTCTACCATAGCACAGAATTCTCTCGACTGTGAAGTCTGCCCTTGTTGATGTGATTTCTTGGGAACTAATTTCTTAAATTTGGGTGTGAGTAGCTTTTTGAAAATGATAACATGCCTTTAGTTGATAGCACAGACTATGACCAAAGTAGAATATTATAAAGTAATAACTTTCTGGCTTGTAATTTGAATTGAAGCATTGACCCCCAGATTGAGGGCCATTCTCTGGAAGCAAGTGTAAGCCAATAACATGTCCTCTCATTGAATGTTTTCTATGTCTGTCATTGGGGAGCAGGGGGCTAGTTCATTTTCTCATTCCAAATAATCAGTTTAAAAATCTTACATTAGCATTGAGTAAGAGCTTTAACACTCAGACCTACCCTGTCAATTATCCATTTTGAAATCTTACAGTAGGCTGTGAAACTGTTAAGTACGGTGTGTTTTTTAAGCATTAGGCTCTAATTGTATTCATTGCCTTAAAAATAGAAAAGAGCAGTTTTATGAGGTACCTATTAAGATATAATGGTTGCTAGTCATGACTTTCAGTAAGTTAGTATTTTCTTCTGATAAATATTCCTGCATAGATTATAGCCATCATTGGGTTCTGGGCATCAGAGTATCCTCGTTGCTTAGTTGTCCAGTGAGTTCACACTATCAGTGAACTTTAAAAGTTTAAAACTTAAAATCTTGAGTTTACTGCCTCACAAGCCAGAACTGTGCCCTCAATAGAATAACAATTGCAGGAGTGGTCTTTTCTCCCCTCTCCCCCTCCACTTTGTTCTTCCAATAAACCTAATCCTGATACTGCCCACTGTTTGAAAAAGTGCCTATGGATTTTATCCTATAATCTCTCTGTCGATAGACTACATATCAATACATACACGCTAATGTAATGCTACATTTCTATTAAAGAATTGCATAATTTTCCTTTCTGATGGTCAATAGCATACTAATCAATACAAATGTTAAGTCTGTACTAGTATTAACATTCCCTCCCCACATATAACTCAATATACATATGCACATTTATCTATGACTCAGATGCTGGAAAATCATAACCTGTTAAATTACTTTTGGGATTGATGTTAAAAATTTATCTTATATGAAAAATTAAATTTGAGCACTACAGTGCTTGTGAAGGGTATTGCTTTTGGAAGATATTATTCTTGAAACTTGTAATTCACTTTACTTTGTTTGTATCTCACTACACATAAATAAATTTGAGATAAAAATACATTAGTCAATCTGGCAGACATATGAGACCAGTTATGGAGTATTCACAATGCCTACAGCAGTGGTGTATCTGTCAAAGGAGGAAAAAGTGGGAGAAAAGGAGGCATAGGTTTTTTTATCTCAGGTTGCAAAGTAAATGCAGAGGTGACTCATCAACCACTCTGTTTTAGAGCTAGATTAATATTTTGCCTTTATAACTTGCGATACTTTTATTTCCTATTGATCTTGACCTTTAAATTCCTTCTACCTATCCTTTATCTAAGGTAGTTTATGGTCAATAATAAAGGAATAATAAATGCCTTAGGGAAACTATTTTAAAGGAACCTGTTTGTGAATTATTTTTTAAGCATTTTTTTTGGTATTATTAGTGTTTCCTTATTCTCTAATTTATCTGTTAAAGTGTGTATATTAGATTTTCTTGAGAAGGGGCAGACCTCTGTCAACATTCTAAATCATTTTAGGTCATATAAGTTTAAGAAATAAGTAGTTTATTGTTAAAAAAAAAATTATCCTTGCTAGATGATAAGCTTCTTGAAGGCAAATATAATAGCTTAAGGATCCTGGCTTTAACCTTCTATAGCCTCTAAAAGTGTCCCCAGGCTTTGTGGAGAGAGGGTGTCCCCAAGAGAAGGCTTCCTGAGGTAGTTTCATTTTCTAGGTTTTCATGAGTGATTGTTTCTGTGCCCAGTAATAAACAGGCTTTGTGTTATACCTTAATTTAAATCGTTGCCTAACAGCATTTTAAAGTGTCCAGAAACAAAAAGATGAAAATGTTTACCTTTGCAGCTCAAGTTCTTTTAACTTTATAAATAGAAATAACGTTTCTAAGAAGTTGCATACAAACGACATTGTACTTACACCAGTCTAAAGGTTAATATTGCATATTGTTTTCAATTAGGAATACAATAGATACGGCTGGTGGGTAGGAGAAATGAAGGGAGCCATTGGCTTGGTGCCTAAAGCCTACATAATGGAGATGTATGATATTTGAGAGTCCTGGGTAAGTACATTTTAATCCAATATTCTGTAATAGCTCATATGTTCTCTTGGTCTCTTCGTTATGAGTCTTTGCCTTTTTAAAAGTCTTTAGAGTTTTCTGATAACACAAAGATTGTGCCCCCAAATCTTTTTTGTTTTATTTGATCTGGTTTAATTTTTAAAATAAGAATTTTTAAAATAAAAACTTCATGGAATTTACTTTGGAAATGAATAGATTATTTAGAGAAAGTTCCTTTGATAGTAACCAGCTGTTTTCCCAAACTTCCTCCTTTTCAGTAAAATACCACTTTTATGGCCTTTCTGAAGAGTTGAATTGACAAAATGTTGAGTAAAAATACATTTTTCCTTGACTAAAAGTGTAATTTTTTTAAGCAGGAAAAATCAAGTTTCAACTGAATCAAAAATTAAAATGCAGCTTTCCCTTTCTTCTGCAGAAAAGGAAAATTCTTCTGCTTGTCTGCAAATGCTTTGGATCTAGAAGTGTCATGAAAGCATGGGTGACAGCTCCTAACCTCTCCTTGTTTTGTTAAACATTACTTGTCTTTAACTGTTATTTTATGCAGTCGCTCATTAAAATAGTCCTCTGATGTGAAATTAAATGAAGGGTATTAATGTAAATTAGATGCAACCAGTAAAGTTATACCTGTTGCTATTTTGCAAAGAAATAATTATAGTTTTTATTTACCCATTTGATTTGTGTGAAGAATTCATCACTATTTTATACATACCATGTAGTCTACTATAGTATAGTAGGCTACTATTGCTACTTCTGGTGTGAGTTGTAATGTTTCTTAATCATTGGAAATCAATTATTTTTAGAGTGTAGTATATAATTTCATAGCATTTTAAATTTAATGTATCATGCAAGTTTTTTTGGTTGATGCTAAATAATGTGGTTGCTAAACAAAGAATGCTAAAGAATGTTCGAGCTTTGTAGGTAACTTTATTGTTATTACTTATTTTCACACATTTACTTCCTATAGCCACAGGAAAGAAAAAATGATGGAGTTGCAAATGGCAGTGTGCTGTCACCTGCAACACAAGTACATACCAGAAGTATGACTCATGCAAAGCATTTTACCATACAAATATCCTGGTGCGATGATGGGCCTGGCAACATTTTCTACTGTACTTTTGTTTGAATTCAATGAAACAAAAAATTCGTAAGAAATTCCATCCTACCACTAACAAAATGGTATAAAGAATCTCCCAGCCTGGCCAACATGGTGAAACCCCGTCTCTACCAAAAAGTAGCCAGGTGTGGTAGTGTGCTCCTGTAGTTCCAGCTACTTGGGAGGCCGAGGCACGAGAATTGCTTGAACAAAGGAGGCAGAGGTTGCAGTGAGCCAAGATCGCGCCATTGTACTCCAGCCTGGGCGACAGAGTGAGACTCCATCTCAAAAAAAAAAAAAAAAAAAAAAAAAAAAGAAAAAGAAACAACCAGAATCTCAATGTATTCTCAAAGTAAAAAGGCATAACCAAGCACTCTCTTATCTTGCCTTGTTGCTATGCTATGTACGTCCCACTGCAGAACAGCAGATTTGAGACTTTTCTATATACTTCAGAGCACTGAAAAGAAAAGAAGAGTTTGGAGAGTAGAGTGTAGAAATCCCAGTGGTAGCAGGTACCAACAGGTGAGAAGAAAGGTAGTTTTAGCCTGACATTTGAGTTATACTCTGTGTTGCCTGAGCAAGATTTATAGAATCATATAATTACCTTTTCATGTATATTTGAAATCAGAGGTGTTTAAAATGTCTATGAGATACCAATATAGCCTTAACATATGTCAAAATACATTGCTGATTAATTATTTAGAATACACATAAACTCCTAATATTGAATCATTACTTATCAGGTATTATCTTTTTGGAACTTTTCAATGTCTTTGATTTATAAAGATTCTAACCATGCATCTGAGCTGGTAATATTTTAAAATCTCCATTATTTGTGTAAAACTGTTTATAAGCAGTGTTTGAGAGGGTCTGTTTTACCATTATCCCCTCAATATCATGATCATCCAATCTCAAATGTAAAAAAAAAATAAAAGGAATTTGATTTTAGGGATTGTGAGTAAATAAGTTTGTATATATAGACATTGTGAAGTTAAAGTTTTCAGAAATTACATTTGTGCAGTTGTTACCTTTTCCTCACGTAGTGCCATTGAAATAGATTGAAATCATCTTGGCAAAAGTTGGACAACCGAAGACGAATTTAGTGGACTGGTTTTCAAAACTTGAGCAGCTGAGAAGCAAAAGCCGTTGTTTTCAATGACAATGTAGCCTTTGTGGATTTGGGTTTGTGCTTTGGGCTGAAAAGAAGTTTTTAGTCCTAGGCCAGTAGATGGCAGCAGCTTTTCATTGCAGACAAAACCACTTGAAACCCCTCCCCCATGGCACAAACTCGCCCATGATGGAAAGTGTTTAGATCTCTGCCTCTTTTTACAGTTAATCCAGGAGAGGGAGTCCTTTGCCAACTGATGACCAACAGTTCCAAGCCAGATAGTCTCAAGAACAGTGACAGTACAGAAATAAGGTGTTATTTCTGTTCAGAACTCCTCCGGCCTTTGTTCTTTTAAAACTTGAATGTAGGTGGGAGACATAGGAAAGGAAACAAAAGACTTAAAACTGGAGTGACAGGACAAATAATCGTTACTTTCAATTCATGACTGCTTTATATTCATTTGATGAAATCATTTGTATACAAACCAGGGAGAAACTTTTCTTTATACCCTTGACGATATATCACATACTCTTCAAGATCATAATAATATCATTAATATGAATTTAAACAACATGGCTTGTTAGAAAATACGCTAATTGCTATGGTCTCATTATGTTTGCTTAGCTTTTATTTGTTTTTCTGTGAACAGTTAGAGAGCTAATTTTTTTCAAAGGTGATTGTAAGTCATATTTTATATAGCATTTTGCTTGATTATTTGCTCTGTACTGAATTTGTACTCTATTGCCATTAGATCTTACAATAATGTTCCACTCTGCAAATTTTTAAGGTTCAAATAAAGTTTAATTGTTTGCAAACTGTTATGATGCTAATAATTCAACAGCCTGCTGTGTTACTAATGAAATTACTTTGTTATGATTAATTTGGAAAATAGTGTGTTGATTGTAGTAATTAAGCACAACAAGGTGAAGTAAATGATTCTAATGCCATCTGGCCTCCAAACTGAATGAAGAAATGAAATAGGGCTGTCATCTGAATTTATTCAAAGAAGTAAGGATAATACAAATGACTTTCATTGCTTTAGGATTTACACTTAACACAGCTCACTCCATTCTATTTTTGTCACTTTGCTGCATATGACACTTTCTTTTATGGAAAAAGAATGTCGTTTAGTCCAGCAAGTGTTTTGAATACTTTGTTTTATTGTAAGCTGATTATTTTTACTGTGTGCTAATTTAATTACAGATAATTATGTAAAGTATTATAGGACCATGGGAAAAAAAATCACTTTTCAATCATGTGTAGGTGAAATCTGTGTATGTAGGATTTCATTTTTGTTTTATGTTTTGTTTTGTTTCACTTTTGCTATCAGTACACAACCACTTTGAATATAGCCTTGCACAAAGAGTAGGGCATCCATTCAAATGTTTCTTAAACGTGTACAAAGGCTCACTCTTGGTTCTTATGATTTCTACTTTTTATATAATTTCATGTAATTTCTGCACCCTACTACTTGCTACTCATTCATAAACTGGTACTATCCAGGGTCATACTTTAAAATAGAACTGAGTTATATATTATGGATTCAGATTTGCAGTTCAGCCATTAGAAGAAAATTAACCCTAATATGCATGTTGTTTAAGAGCTTGAACTTCATCAGTGAGACTGAGTGAAGCATTGTGAGAATTTTTAAGTAAAATTCTAAATTTCAGATAAATCGATCATTTGTATTTCATTTGTTGGAGTTACAGACACACACCATATAGAGATCACTTTTACTTATCTTGAGTTTAGTAGGTTCATGAATATTGAAAAGCAATCCACATGGTAAACAAAGAG
The DNA here is from genome assembly GCF_000951035.1 of Colobus angolensis palliatus. Taxonomy (NCBI): domain Eukaryota; kingdom Metazoa; phylum Chordata; class Mammalia; order Primates; family Cercopithecidae; genus Colobus; species Colobus angolensis. The sequence goes on along the minus strand of NW_012114877.1, from coordinate 3,041,721 downwards.
GTGGTGAAGAGTGGAGATCAAAACATGATCAAGATGTGGAAAACACAGCTTCACTCAAAGATTGAAAGAATACTTTGTGTGTGTGAGTGTGTGTGTGTGTATACACTGTATATTTATATATATAAAATAAAAACATTTGATGAATATGACCTCATTTATCAGTAATATACTTAGTATTCAAAAATACAGAGAAACAAGCACTATATTGTTAAAATATTATTATAAAAGTTTAATAGATACTCAAATGCACCACAGTTTATCCTCTGGATTGGGAACAAGAGATTTCTAGACATCTCAGCTTTAGCCAGTTTCTTATACACCTACTGCCTTATAGTTGAGTTCTTCCAGAATATGTGTTAGAACCCGTGATAGTATACTATTTTATGATGAGATAAATACTTTAAAAATTATATGATCACAGTAGCATGGAATGACATTTTGTTAATGCTGTGTTTGAGGGGCTTTTTCTTGTTTCTGCTAGTAGAATCTGTTCTACCATCACTTATACACAAACATTTATTGCTAGCATGGTACCCATTATATGGTGTGGATCCGGTAAATATTTGTTAATTAACTGATTTGGCACCCCACAATATCTCAAGACCTAAGATTTAAGAAGAAAAGAGCTTGACTAGTAAACTTAATAGAGAAAATGCCTTTATACAGTTAGTATATCCCGTAATACTATCAACAAGTAGGCTGGGTTTTATTGTTATAACAGAATTGAGGGAGATTGTGAATAATAAGAAAGCTGAATTGTGGTACATTGTCCTTAGATATTTCCTTCTTTTCTTTCCTTGTGTTCAGTGTTGTGACCTCAAATAAGGGGCACAAGTGCCTCCTCAGGCACCTTGGGGCAAGTGATCTACTTTCACTTTGCAGTGAGGCGTCCCATATCACTGCTGCCCTGCATTCCACTTGGGTAATATCAGAGAAGCCTTTCCTGCATCTGATCTTGAAAACATTCTAGCTGTTGCCTTGGGCAGATCAAAAATTTCTGCAAGTAAGTGGGAAGTTTCACAGTTGCCGCCAAATCTAATCATAATTTAGCTTTTGTCCTTTTTGGTAACTTTTACTCCCTGTTCATTTAAAGTTGTATGATTATGTTGACTGGAGTGCTTTGAGTCCCCAAGATGAAAGGAACCGTAAATGCAGAAAGTCGCCTTAGTCACACTACTGCTCAGTTTAGGTCTTTGGTGTTGAGAGAGGTGGCTGGAAGTTGAGCAAGCCGAAACACTTGAATATGTGCAAAGGTGTGAATATAGAAACTGCTCCCAAAGCCCATCTCTTAAGTACCTTTCTTAATGCTGGGACTTTGGAAGGTGTTTCCCTCGGTTTCTCTCCTCTTTTTTTTTTTTTTCCAGTTTTCTTTTTTGTTATCCTTTACTCGGAGAGGCAATATAGCACAGCCCTTGTCTGTTTTCTGTTTATTGGCCTCAACTTTCTAATATAAAAATATCGCTCCTGCTAGAGTAAAAGCAGATGCCATTTTGTAGCTTGAACTGCAATTTACTTCTTGTTTAAGGAAAGTGTCACACAGGTACTCTCAAAGGAGAAAATTAATGACACTAGCGTATGCTGGTTAGAGACAGCTGCTTTCGTGGAAGAGAAAATTCCAACAAGTAAGCAGATTCCCATACACTACCCTCCCCTCCCAGCTCCCATGGGAGTCTGTTTAGAAAATCTTGTGTTCTTTGTCACATCAAATGTGATGATAACAATTTAACTAAGACTAGTAATAGTAATAGCTAACATTTACTGAGTATTTACTATTTGTCATGCTGTGCACTTTTCATTCAATTCTTATAACAACCCTATGAAGTAAGTTCTGTTATTCATTACCATTTTCCCGATTAGGAAACAGGTTAAGTAATTTGTCCCCAAAGCCTTAGGGTAGTGAGTTACCCAACCAAGCCTCATACCAGCATCCGTCCCCTGAATTCAACACTATTCTGCTGCGCAGTACTGTGATGAATTCAAACCAAATGCTTACTTAGATTCTTTGCATATAATAGTCATACAACAAATGCTTGTTGACCACTGATGATGTCACCATTTCTATAAAATAATCTGAAGCACGTGAAAAGAATCATTCAATAATTGACAATTGGATAGCTGAATTTGGCTCACTAGTCAGTAAAGCATACCATGGTGATCATATCATATCCAAAGCAGCTGATTCGCAATGGAGAAGAAACTTCTGTGCAGGAACACTTGACCTTCCAGTCCCAATGAAAATAGGAAGTCAATCAAAGCAGCAGAGTCCAGAGAGGACACCAAGCCAAAGCCACCCTTTTCTAAGGACCTTTTCCCGTCCTTTCCACCTCCTCCAATGTGAAGCCCAGTAAAGGGACCAGCCGGGGGAGCCTTGAAGAGGACTGTAAATCCAGCTGCTTCTGTCTCAAATAGTTGTTTTTTAGGGGATGGGTTTTAATTCATAGGTTTAAAAAAATGGTTTAAAGGATTATTAAACCGTACAATCAATAAACTTCATTGTAAAACATGTATAATTTTGTAACCGAGTGATGGCAATGTCTGACATGACTTTTACTTGTTGAGATATGAATTTAAGAAGAATTTTCATTGGAATATCTGATACGTAAGTACGTACAAGGTCTTATTCCAGGGACACCCAAGTAGTGCCTTGTACTGGGCCTCCTAAAGACTTCTGTTGTGTTTTTTGAACAAATCCTTTTTAAATATTTTTGTACTTCAGTGATTGGAGGCTGAGGGGTGGGGAGAGTGAAAAGATTAAGAGATAAGTAAGGACTAACATTCACTACTAGGCTCCAGAATTTAACCAGAGAGGTGGTAAAATTGAGCCCTCTCACAGTCTAAAATATACCCTGTAGTACTGACTGTCTTATAGCCCGAGAGAAAGGGTGTACCAAAGTTCCATTTTCAAGGGGTATTTCATTCTGTAGAGTTATTTGAAATGTTTCCATGCCGACTACTCAGAACATCATGCTTCTGGAGGACAAGGAGCGGATGACTGCATTGTCCTGATCTCCAGCTGCCCACCAAGTAGATCTCAATGGCGTAAAATAACCTGTCCCATCTAGGATACCCTACTAATTCCTAATTCCCAGGTCAAGCGCCTGTGGTCCGTAGAGTCTCTGTTGCTCCCTGCTTTCATCTCCTTGCGCCACTTTCCTCCTCCTCCTCAAGCTATTCCAAGGAGCTGGAGTCATATGAGCCATGAGATGTTATAATTCTTATTGCTCTGCGTAGTTCACAATGTCAAGTGTGCCCTCTACTTTCTGGGAATCCAGCAAAAAAACAAGATGTATAACTGTGTGTTTATCCTGTTATGAGCATCCTGAATTGAAAAACTGAAATGTAGCAATCTTGTGAGTGTGTGTTGTTATCTCTCTGTTGCTTTGCTTCAGTTGGTCAGCATATTTGCTTTATTCTTTATTATCGTCTGAGGGCTTGCTATTTTTCTTCCTATCTATTTAAATGATTCCATTTTGAATAAATTACATTTAAGTGCCATCCTGTACAAGGGGTATTTCAAACATAGAATTTGACATAATATTTCCCAAGTAGATTCATAGTCTAAATAAGATAGGGCATAAACACGGGGAAGGAGAAGGACAGCCGCATATAACCTTACCTTGGTACAGCTCTTAGCAGGTGAAGCCACTGGCAGTGTCCTAAGACACAAAAGGTTCTCTGATTTTGTGATATCTGAACCTTAGTGATTATCTGGGAAACAAACTGGGAATCTTTTCTTCTGTATATATTTTTAAAAATAAACGGGAAGGGAAATGCAAGGGCTTCAGTATTGTTTCAGATGAGAATATTTATTTTTTTAAAAAATTCCAAAATGCTTGTAGCTACTGAATTAAGTGTGAGGGGAAGCAAAGACCTGTGTATATGAATAATGTGAACGTCTTTTACAGAGTTGCTACCAGTTATGGTAACAACTCTGGAAGCTGAGAGTGACCCCCTACCCCTTTAGGAGTAAGGACTCTTTTTCCTTCAGTTGGGGACAGAGTTGTACCAGCAGTATTCAGCTGAAAGTGAGTAGTAGTAAGAACACTGGAACTGGAGTCAACCAAAATTCTAGTTTCACTCGCTAGTGCCTTGTGCCCTAGAGTAAGTTTCCTTCCCTGCGGAATACCAGTGGTGCCTGTTCTCTCTGCCCTGTCAGGATTGTGGTTAGGCTCAAGTGAGATTATGTTTAGAAGTGACTTGAAAAATCAACAGTAGTGTCAAACATGGCTTTCCTGCATTTAAAGATATGAGAACTGAAATGAAACAATGATCAAATCATGTCTCCTTCACACCGAAAGCTAGCAAGGGAAAAAAATTTTGATAGTCAGCATTGGCTGTAATACTACTTGAAATAATTTTAGTGAGCCCTTGGTATTATTATTTATAGTAAAAATTGATGTAAATAATCCTACAGGAGTTTGAGATTTGATTCTCCTTTAGTTTTCAATGCATTTTTAAATCAAGTTATTGGCTTCCAAGCTATGGTCAATTTCTGTTAATGGTGATTGTAATCACAGAGATGTTACTTCTGTCTATAAAGTTTCTAAATAAACTTTTCTCATGATATTTAAAACCACCAATCTGCTACTAATAGTCTTTAGGTGTATGTTGTTTGTAGTTGGTTGGACTTAGCAGAGAATTAATTTTTTTAAACTGACTTTCTAAGGAAAATGTTTGTACTGACTTCCTTTGCCCATTATCTAATCCTTTCATGAACTGTTTCTTCCAGATGGGTATCTATGAGTGTTTGTGTGTGAATACACACTTTCTAGTTAAAAACCATCACATGCATATCTAGGAGTGACACAATTTTATTTTCTCTAATTAGCCTTGTAATATAGCACTAATCTTGGTTTGTAGTTTGTGAAAATATGGGGCTAGAAATAAGGGCAAACCAGAAGCTCATTACATGTAACCTTAATGCTTTAATGTTATAACTTTAGGCAAAGCTACTAAAAGATGCAAAGGACTCTTAAATAATTTAAATTATCTAAAATATTGAGCATATTCCTTCAAATAACAATGGCTTTCATGATCTGATTTTTTAAAAATTCATTTCTCACGTGAATTACTTAGAAGATATCTAGGTAAGTTTGAGTTTATTTAAGATTATTAAGTATATTTGTTATGCAGAGTTGCCGAAGATTCCATTTTCTAGTCCAGCAATTGTAATCTATAGCGTGATATAGTACACAATTCTGGTAACATCTGATGATGTCATGATAGTATAGAGTTAATTCTTAGCACTTCTCTTTAAAATGGTGCTTTATGATGTGATTTCCTTGATTGTTTTGAACCATTAGTCAATTCTGTCAGCTTAAAAAATAGACACATTGTGTACCTGCTATTACTGCTTTCTAAAATCCAAGCTTCTCTTACCATCTTAACCTTACCAATTTAAGCTGGGAAACTATTACTTTTATAATGTATTTATATTATTATCATTACATACTCTTTTGATAAAGGAAAACAATGAGACTACATTAAATTGTGGCAACTGTGATTAAAGATAAGTCTGTTTTATAAACTTCTCCTAAATGATTATAGTAGAGAATTTCAAGCTATAATTATACCATCCTTTGCTTCTCCTAATGCTGTGATCTATAGCAATAAATACTCTATATTGATACTACTTAATTCTAATGGATGTATACTGAGGCTGGAAACATAGCTTAACATTTAGTGCCTTAATTTTTAAACAGTTTTGAAATTTAAAAAATTGATACGATTGCCTGAATATTCTTCTGTTATTGGACCCATTTCATGCTATAAGATTATTCTCATTTCACGTCTTTCCTAAAGATTATTTTGTTCACAATGTATTTTTACTGACACTTCATTGCTATTTTTGCATAACTGAAAATCTGTCATTTTCATTTTAGCTCAGTTTGGAAACATGAAAACCATATCAGAGCAACATATTAAAGATTAGTATAGAAACACACAAAAAATGAAAGAGCCACATAGAGATAAATTTAGTCAAATTATTCAAATGTGCCATTTTAATCCATTAATCTGGTTCGAGGCTGCTTAAGAGAAATATTTCTCTCTGAGTTTTTCTCTTAAAAAAATGTTGAGAAGAGAAGCATCTCATCTAAAACAATTACAATGGGTTTTTTTGTTTTTTGAAGAAAAGCGTAAAGCAAGAGCTGCCCTAATACTCTGCCATAATTTATTCTTAGTCAAAAACAGATTACCATTTACACACTAGGTATTAAAAGCTAGTTATAGTGATTAAAGGTTGTCTTTCTAATGCTGTGTATTAAGATATCCAATACAAAATTTATTTTCAACCTATTTTGGGGCCACAAG
>NW_012114877.1:3022909-3030409 GCF_000951035.1 Colobus angolensis palliatus | reverse complement strand
ACCTGGGGACCACCTGATATCACCAACCGGTCCCTGGGTGACTGAATTCAACTAGTAGTGGCCACTTCTGAAAAGAGTTACCAATTCAAAAGGAATCTTTGGGTTCGCGTATTTAAAGCCAAGATAATTATTGGTAGTGTCTGCATAACAAATGTAATTTCGATTAGACCGTTTTTCTAAATTAAAAACTATTGCTTGTGTGTAATGAGTATTCCTATTTTTTAAGTGTGTTTTTAATGTTTTTATTCCAAGAACATTAAGAGCGTTGAACAAAAGATTGTCCAATTACTGTATAATGGTAACAAATATGCCGAGTCTTTCATTTCTGTGGGAACAAGTGGGGGCCAGTGGAGCAGGGCTGTGAAGGCTGATTGTTGCAGAGATCTTCGACACCATACTAGAGGGGACAACATTTACAGTTGTACAGTTATAGAAGAGTAGTTTTTTTTGTTTTTTGTTTTTTTTTTAATTTTCAAGAAACGTTGCAAGAGGTTATCCAAACATTTCTTCATGGCTTAATATCCATAACATTTGATAATGCTGTATTTCTTGTGTTGAAATATAACAGCATAATATTGAGACTTCTACCCATATTTAGGCTACTGAATAAAATTAAAAACATAATATGGCCTTCTGATGGCATATAAAAAGATTGATTGTGCAAGAAAAACATTTGCCGTGGTACAGAGGATCATTTTACCATTCTCAGGCAGATTTGAGAATTATGCAATTGAATGGAAAAATCAAACCGGAGATCCTTCCTTCCTTCCTGTGCAAACTGGTTTCCATGACTTTCATAGTCTGGCAGTTGGGGCTGCCGTTATTGTTGATTGCAAGGCATTTGCTTTTGTTTTTGGTTTGTGCTGGCATCGTGTCTGAAGCAGCTTAGGAAAAGTGAATATTCATACGTGTTCTCCCCATCTGACACCGTGTCACCACTCTCAGGCCTCTCCAGAGTGTTGCTTCTTTGTATCTGGAGAGAAGCAATTTAAAAAAAAAATCACTTGCTAAAATGGATCTTGGATGTTCGTTTCCTATTTTCTAAAAGCAGGTTGGCTATTTTGCCCTTGAGCCTTAAGAAATGTTGCTGATTGGCTGTTTGTTATTTTTAAATAATATATGGCATGTATCCAAGTAAGCATTCCAATGACCTCGACAATAAAATGTGATTCTTGGCTGCAAGGTCTATTGGGGGATGGCAGGCTGCCAGCCACTCATACATCATTTACAGGTGGCTGTTTCTGACGGGCCAGTGTTGGTTATTGTAAATGAGTGACAGTCCCTATAACTCACCTGTAAGGCCCACTCCACTGGCCCAAAGCATCCAAGATCCCTGCCCTCTTTAGCACACGTGCTCGTCTATCATGAAGACCCTCACACCCAGACCCTCACATGCACGCTGCTGCCTGCACAGGCTCATCAGTACATGGAGCTACCTTGTATGTGATTGACGATAATTAGGTTTCAACTGCCTTCTGATGCAGAAATACACACCATTACTGCATGGCCAATTCGGCTCCTGCAATCTTGCCTCTGAAAGGGTATCGATTCACTCTTTCACATTTTTAAAAGGTCATGGCAATAATTCCATCTGAACTGTGCTAAGTGAAAATAGTTTGTAGAAATAATATGGTTGCTTCTTAGTACCATTGTAATTGAAAGCCACAGTGACTTGTTTTCTTTAGTATACTTTAATTACATATGTCACTTTGCTCCATCTTACACTGATGAAGTGTTTGTAAAGTTATAACCAGGCGACCCTTTCTGTTAATGCTTTCTGACATTTTTGGCCAAGAAGACTTTTTTGTTTTCCTACCGTGTAAGGTGAAGCCTAACCAAGCACTTGGGTCACACTGCCTTATTAATTTAAGAATTGAAAAGAGAAGACATGAACCTTTTCCTGGGGTCTGTCATCTGCCTGCCTGTTTTAATAAGATTAGAATATATTGGCTCTGGTGAACAGGATGCTAAATTTGCTTACTTTCTGAAAAATTTTATTGTAAACAGCCTTTTCTGGGTTGGCTGAAACATACTATCCTCGATCGTTATCAGAACATAATAAAATGAGTTTGTTACGAGAGCACATAGCTCCTGTAGCGTAACCACCCTAGCAAGTGACAGGAACCTGTGAAGGATACAGCATAAATCGCCAGGATGCTCAGACCACAGTTTGAGGCTTTTTCCTACGTCTTCAGTGTTTCTGAGGTGAAAGAGTTTTAAAGTGCTTGAATTGCATGTTTTGGGAAAGTGGGTGATCAGATTTTGTGCTCTGAGCTACCCCGTGTCTCTCTCCCAGTTAGAGGGGGTGAAGTCTCAGCTGTTTCTAGTCTCAGAAATGAGCCAGTCATTGTACTTGCAAACTAAGGGGCATATTCTCATTGAAAGCATGGGGATTTACGCACATAATTACCATTAATGCTGATGGCATTTATGTCTGTACAGCCCCACACATCAAGATGAGAATATATTTCCACGTCTTCATGCTGTGAAAGTCCATTTAATATCATTCATTTTACAACTTATTTTTAAAGATGATGTCCATATTCTGTCATGGCATACATACGCCTAGTTAAAAGTAAATGTGGGAAATATTGGGAAGAGATGTGATAGCTAAACTTGTTCATGTAGATGAAATATTGCTGAACTCAGATCCATTCATACTCTTTAAACACAATGCTCTATTCGGCTTTGAAACTGCTGGCACACTTTTCATACTGCTATAAATTTGTCAGCCTAATGGGACATTTTGTAGATGTTTTCCTTTTAAAGTGCTTTAACAGGAGTAGGTATTCCATTGATCCAAAAACCCAGCTCAGCGTTTCATTTCTTAGAGATGAGAATCATACATTTAATGTCTTCTCAGAAATTAAGTGGTGGATGGTACCCTTCATCTCTTCAAGGATAGAAAATTTGCTCCCCACCGAACCTGTTCTCATGGGCCTCTGGGAACCTCTCGAAAGTGGGGCATGGTTTGCAGCTGGAAGCAGCAGTGGTCCTCAGCAGCTGAGGCTGTTCCCTCTCTTCATTGATTATGTAGTCGTCTATATGCATCAGGCCCAGGAGCCTATTGAAAGGTGTCTTCATGTCTATGCTGGCCAAGCAAATTCAGATCCAGGTCTTGATTTATCTTTCCAAGGACTTTGGCCATTGAAAGAAAATAATGGATCTATCCCGACTGTCCAGTCTCTGAAGCCCTGATCTTTTCAGCAAACCAAAAGCAGAGGTGCTCTGCATTTATTTTATTTTATTTTATTTTACTTTTTTTTGAGATGGAGTTTTGCTCTTGTTACCCAGGCTGGAGTGCAATGGCACGATCTTGGATCACCACAACCTCTGCCTCCCAGGTTCAAGCGATTCTGCCTCAGCCTCCCGAGTAGCTGGGATTACAGGCATGTGCCACCACGCCCAGCTGATTTTGTATTTTTAGTAGAGACAGGGTTTCTCCATGTTGGTCAGGCTGGTCTTGAACTCCCAATCTCAGGTGATCCACCCGCCTTGGCCTCCCAAAGTGCTGGGATTACAGGTGTTAGCCACCGCTTCCGGCTGAGGGTCTCTGCATTTAAAACACAGACATAAGAAGGGGACAGGAGTGCTGAGGTCTTTCCTGAGGACACCCTTCAGGTCTGCTCCATAGGTATACACAACCTTCTCTTGGGGAAAGAGAAGAACTTTACAGCATCTCAGAAGGCTACTCAAAGGAGCAGGGTCACTTATAAATTAACTAAAGATGCCCAATAGTGCCCAGCTGGGTGACCTCAGGGAGACCACTGGACCTCTCTGAGCCTGTTTTCTCACTGATAAAATTGAACAGAATGAATACTGAGTGTTTTACCTGATTAAAACTTTATAACCAGTGCCATGTTGTGTTTGGCTTTTATAAGTATTGAGATTACAGTGAATTATAATGAATGACCAGAAGGAAATACTGATTTCCAAGGGTTTAAGTAGATGGGGAGGACAGACTGCTTTAACACAACACATTTGTAGTGCATATAAGATGTAGTCTCACAGCCTAATTCCCATGCCCACCCCTCATCCTGATACATGATTACGTTGCATTCAACTTGGTGACTTGTCTATTAGCAGCTTGGCCACAGAAGCTGCTGTCAGTGGTGTTGACATTAAATTCCATGGGGCAGAAGGCAGTGGGCCCTTTGGGATGGAAACTGTTCCAACGCTACCATCTTTCCTGGCATGACCAAATTGGCAGGCAGGGATTGCTTTACCTTTCTTGCCCAATCACCAACATTCTCTGGGCTGTTTCCTCTTAAGCTCACCATTTTCAAAATTGTGCTGATCCCATAATTATTTTTAGCCCAAAGGCATTGCCCTCCAGATTTCCCTGGTTCTAGTAAAACGTCGTTTTTACCTAGTGCCCTAGACGCTTGTTTTGTAAGTTAATGGCCTATTCCCTCCACATATGGTACAGGTGTTTTGTAAAAGACCATTACTTCATTTTAATAATGTGGGTTATCTTGTTCTCATTTTTAGAAATAGGGCTACTCCAGCATTAATTCAACAATAATATGCATCAACATTGGGCAAGGACTTGGGGATAGAGTTGAATGAAAACACTTCCCATGACTTCTAGGTATAAAATAGTTAACACTCGTACAATGTCTAACAATTTCAAAGGACTTCCATCCACGTTTTCTCATGTGCTTTCCACAACAATTTGGCCAGGTAAGCAGAGCAGATGATATTATTTCCATTTCAGAGGAAAACTAGGCAACTGTTCAGGTTCCCATGGGTTAGCAGTGTTGAGTACCACCTCAAATTCTTCTGGCCACAGACCTCTTGCTCCTACCTCTCCACCATGTGCCTACCCAGAGCCATAGCCAAGACAAAGTATTCTTAGTAAACCCTTCCCGATGTGTTTCATGCTTCTGAGATGTATCTAACACTGTGAGAGATAAAACGATGGTGATTGGAGCAGGTGGTTAAGGTGTTTAACCCAAGTCTACCTATGCCATGCCTGTTGGATTGGTGCCTCCTTTGGGCAATGAGGCCGTGGTGGCCCGTCCACTGCCTGAAGTTTCTAATCCAGTTGCATACTTTCTTGAACTTATCCAGTTGCTTACTTTCTTGAACTTACACCATTGAAAAATATCAAGGTCAGAATATGATTGAAGAAACTTCTTCCTCTCTTTTAAGTTACCACAATTATATGATATTGTTTTGCACTGAAGAAGGTTCTCTTAAAAATGAGGTTGAGATCCCTAAAGAAATTGCTTCAATCAGCAGCAGGGCTTAATGACTGTTAATGGGAAGTGGAGATAGGATAGTAAGTGTTACTTTGATTAATAAGAGAACTGCAGAGAATTTAAATTGTGCCACTGATGGATTATTTTCTTCAAGCTTGATAAGCACTTCTCATTTGTTCTTAAATTTGGTCAATACTGTTAAAGGCAGCAAAATGAAGTATAATTAATTCTATTACTGCTACTCAGACCAAGTGTTACTAAGAAACAGATTATGATGCCAACAACAGTGGGAGTCACAGTGCTGACAGTTTCATTCTTTGAATACCTGTCATTGCTTATTAGCTTTAAAGAATGAACAAAATAATTCTGTATTCCGATTTTGAGATACCTAAAACCATTTTTTTCATGTGTGTGTGTTCCACTGACCATAGTACAGGAAATATCAATGAGATGATCAACTGACACCAAAATTATCCTGTATGGGAAGTATAGAGAGTAAATAAAAGATTGAGCCAATATATCAGTTAAAACATTAAGAGCTGATGCTCATTTTGAATTAATCACTAAGAAAATGGGATATTGATTTGATGTTGAATGGCTGTTGAAAGCTTTACATATTTCCTCTTTTCCAAAGATTCTGCCCCATATTAATAAGCCAGGCTTTGCTTTTCCTAGTAATTTTATTCAGAACTGTTGATATGCAGATGACATTTAGAGCAAAGATACTTTAGTAGACAATTTTATTTGCTATGAATGCTAATGCCTAGGACACTAGACAGATCCTTTCCCTTGTTTTCTGCTAACAGCAGGATGCATCAATATTTTCAAAACAGGTTTTTCTTCTTGACCCCTTTAAAACCTATCCCTATCCATTTAAGAGATACAAATCACTCGATAAGTCATGCTAAAAGTCATGACTGAATGTGGGCTGATATATACAAGGTCTTACCTACTAGTTTTTAGCTTCTTAATTCAGTGACTCTTAGCCTGGCAGTTCATACTCTGAGGCATCTCTGCTTAATTCAAAGAGTGCTTGCATGCCTTAAAATGAAAGAGATTAGTTCCACTTTATTTTTTGAAAGAAAATATGCAATACATCAGTCCTGTTTCATAGAAACCCCTAAATAACAGCAGGATTTTACAACTTCAGAAAAACTGGGCGTCAGACTGAACATGTGTCCTTCTGTTCACTGTTTCTAATTCCAAGTTTTGCGTTTCTCCCAAGTGTATAAAGTTACTAGGTGAGTAATCTAGGGTTAATATAAAATCTAAGTATGGTTGGTTCGTAGTGCAGTTATAAAGTTTCTCTGAAGTTCTAATTCCATTAATAAAAATGTAAACCTTATCTATTATGAATTGAGAACCAATTCTCTTGCCCAGATGTCCCATAAACATAATTTCCGAAGATGGGAAAATTATAGGAAGAACATTTCAGACCAGAATGTGAAAGTCAAGCCATGCTAGAAGAGCTTGTCTGCAGAGCATGTCTTTGGAGACAGAGTCCAGGGCATGAGAAGGTGCCCTGAGCCATCAGACTGCCAGTAGCCCTAGTTCTGGGGGTACTTAGGCTACTGCACAGCACGGAACAACATTGACCCAGCCTCTTGATCTCCATGAGACTAAGTTTCCTTCTCTGTAAGGTTAAGTGTTGGCGCAACTGATCTCCCAGGTTCTTTCACCCTTGAAAACACTGGTCTTTGAGTAAAGCTTGTGCATAAGATATTCAGATGATCCTTTTAAAGCTGTTTGCTCAAAATGATGTAGTCTGTATAGTCACTAGAAATGCCTGCTGTGCTTTAAACTTGTGTTCTCCCAGTGAAGATAATAATTCATTCTTCAGATGTTGAGTGGCCCCTGCCACGTACCAGGCCTGTGCTGGGATTCCATGCAGGACATGAGGAAGCCAGGGTTGTTTCTGCCCTCAGGGAGCTTCCTCGCTGAGAGTGGGGGAGGCAAATAACAAGTGCACACACCAGCATGTAACAGAAAAGATTCCTTCAGATAAGTCCACTGAAGAAATGCAAGCCAAGAAATGTGATCAAATATGGTCAGAGAAGGGCTCTCTGGCAATGGGAAACTGAGAGAGAAAAACTAACCAGCAGAGGTGGGTGCGGGGAAATGGAAAGGGTAATTCAGCCTTCCTTGCCTGAGTGCAGAAAGAAGCATGACATGCATCTGCATTGTCTTAACACCTGGTCAGGTTTCCTTTCTTTTTCTTTCTTTCTTTCTTTCTTTCTTTCTTTCTTTCTTTCTTTCTTTCTTTCTTTCTTTCTTTCTTTCTTTCTTTCTTTCTTTT
>NW_012114877.1:3015075-3022736 GCF_000951035.1 Colobus angolensis palliatus | reverse complement strand
TTCCTTCCTTCCTTCCTTCCTTCCTCAGAGTTTTGCTCTTGCCACCCAGGCTGGAGTTGCAGTGGCACGATCTCAGCACCTGCCACCACACCCAGCTAATTTTTGTTTTTTTAGTAGAGATGGGGTTTCATCATGTTGGCCAGGCTGGTCTTGAACTCCTGACCTCAGGTGATCCATCCACCTCGGCCTCTTAAAGTGCTGGGATTACTGTGCCCGGCCCAGTTTTTCTTTTCTATTAAACATACTTGAAATGTGCTCCTGCTAATTCAAGAAAAACCAAGCTGAGAAACGATCATTTCTATTGCTTTTAATCCAGTCATTCTCAGACATAGCAATTCGAGTCACTTTGACTTTGGTTTTCCAGATTGCTGCAGACAATTCAAGTTTTAAAAACTTCAACTTGGATTATTTCCATTCATACTGTATCTCTGTGTTTGCCCAGAGAATTTGGTACAACGTATGACTTTAGAATTACTGTATAATGCTTAGAGGTGTGAAACGCCATTTCGAGTAATGCCTTTCTTCAGTTAATGTAGATAAATATTGATGGCAGGCAGCAGTAAAACAAGTCATTAAATTCTTCAGTGCAAGTGTGTCCCACATATTGCTGCAAGCTACAAAAATCACACCAGGCTCCAAGAAAACCACTGCCTGTGATTACAGAGCACTTACATTTCCAGCTTTCACATTCCAGACTGGAATGCAAGGGAGTTTGGATGAGTCACAGGGACCAAGAACCAATGTAAAGGGATAGGGAGTGGGGCTCAGATTGCCCTGCTGGTCTATTCTATCCACTGTTCTTTTCTGTCCACCCTAATGAATTCCTGGGTGAGCCAGAAACCTTTGAAAAATGGCTATCAGCTACAGATGGGAGGTCTGATGCTCTGAAAACAAAGAAACTTTAAACTGGTAACCCTATAAAACCAGCTGAAGATTTGGAGGAGCAATAAACCCCTTCCTCTGCTACTGTTTTGATGATTTGACCTCCGTGGCTGTCATGGTGATGCAGAACCTGCTTGGGTCTCACAGAAGCATGGGGGTGCTTATAGGGCCAGATAACATGTTTGCTGCCTGAGTCTTAGGATGAAAAATGAAAGGAATTGTTTCCTCATTTGATAACGCCACCCTCAAGGATTCCAGCCTGGTATAGATTGTGAAGCTCCATAGCGTGGTGAATGCTTTCTTCAAGGTGTTTTTAATGGGCCCTGGGTTGTCAAAGACACCACTCATAATGAGACCGAGAGCCCCGCGTGCAGGGAAGGCTCTGTAATGAGGGAGGAGGACGATTTGTTACAGTTATGTGGTTACTTGGCCATAATATCTTTTTGAGGCTTATTAAATCATATAAAATTTCAATTCACACAGTAATATTCTATAAAAGATGGAGCACACAGAAGTAATAAGTATGACAACATTTCTTTCTTTATGAATCGTATTGTTGATTGCGTTAACACTGTCACATCCAGTGGCAGGGTTATTTATGTCAGGACAGTAATTTTCCATCTCCAACTTAATTTTGTAAAAGTTAATTACAAATTAGAATAAAATAAATGTAGTTATGGAAGGCAGGGAAGTGCTGGAATAGATGTTATTGGGGAAAATATTTACGCAGGCTGCTGCTTGTGGAGATCATTGTGCTGAACCCAGCGGCTGGCAGGGAACCCCACATCACCCATTTGTTGGGTAAAGAGAAGCTCTTGGCTTTCTCTACCAGAAAATGAACTGTTCTTGGAAGAATATAAGGTCTCAGCTGTCATCCTAGTGAAACTCCTCCCTTTCCTAGTCTGGCCACTGGGGCCCAGACAGGTCACAAGACTTGCCACAGTCACCGGCAAGATCATGACAGCACGAGGATGAGAATTGAGGGCCCTTGAAACTAGGTCAGTCAACTTTCACTTCACTTTAATGTGGATGTATTTTTGTTTCTGCCTTAAAAGTGTGGGAAGAGGAGGCTTAAAAGAGGAGGAAAGTTTCTCCAAATTCCTCCTCAAGACAACGGTGCCTGGAGAGATGGAAAATCAAAATACACGTATCCCTCAGGTGGGGACCTTCTCAGTTGAATTCCTCTTCCGTCTTGCCACTGCCATTGGTAACAGCGAAGTTTCTTAGACAGACTTCCTGCCAAAGCAACCTGGCAGAAGGGCGGGTTACACCGCGGCAGGCTTCACTCCAGCCAGCCCTGACCCCAGAGAGAAAGGAGCACCAGAGAGGAGAACCAAAGCAGAAGTGGTAAGCGCTCTGGGCCCCTGGATAGGAAACCCCGGCCCTTCATTTACTTCCCCAGTCGTTTCTCCAGTGCTCAGTTCACTTTCCCTGGACTCACTCAAGTGTGTCTGTGCCTGGTCGCTGCAGAGGCCAGCGAGCTCAATGACACGCGCTTACTTTCCTCCACATCCGCTTTGCTCTTTCCAATCAAATGCACTCTCTCTTTTCCTTCCGGTCCTCACCATCACACTTGACCCACTCAGGGGGTCTTTGAAGTATCATGATTGACTCACTAGGTGAAAGACTTTTATATTTCGTTTTTAATAGAGCAAAAGTGACTCTAAATTTGTTAATATTCTTTAGGTTACATAGGACAAATTACAGATAAGTGAATCAGTAATGAAATTTGTAATGAGAATTTCTCAAGTATGAAATGTTGGCGCAAGGAAAGTTAATTGCGGGATTTTACAGCCATTATAGTTTATATCATAAATGCAAAAATGACTAGGGCCATTTAATTACAGTAGGAACACACTAAATTTTTATGGAGTGCCATTTTGTTAAAGAGGTACTCGGAGCATTAAGAGCCAATACCTCCTAACGGTGGGTCCAGGTAGCTTTTGAAACATCAAATAAATATGCTATTGCTACAAAATTGTTCCTTAGATACTATAATTGACACAATGACTAATGAGATGGGTTTATTCTCACAGCTTCACGCACTCAATTTACAGTGTCTGAAAGTTATTTTTTTCTGCCATCCATAGACCTGGAAGGAACTAGAAAAATCCCTCTTGGAAAACACTATCTCTGCTGCTTCTCTAATTAACCTTCAAAAATGCATTTTGAAATATAGAAGTTGGTGCCTGGCATAGAAATTGGATTGTCTTGGAAAAAAAAAAGGCCCAAGTGCTAATTTGTTCCTTATTAAATATCTGACATGTCAAAATTACAGGCGTTTAATGTTTTGGAGCCTTTCAGCAGGGCTCAGGGACAGCTCTTCTTGCAGGCGAGGCTTAGTGGGGTAGTTGTGGGTACCAGTTCTCCCAGGAACTAGTGCCCAGGCTGCCTCTTCACGCCCCCGCCTCCCATCCAGCCTGTGTTCTGTGGGCATCAAGCCCCCTTTTCTCTAGGGGAAGGAGGCTAAGGGGACAGACATGGGCTTCTGTGCCTTCCCATCATGAGCTTGGGGGATGCACCCCCTCCTTCTTACCCCAGGCCTCAGGAGCCCCCAGAATGGAAAGTTTTCATGAGGACCCCTGAGAATATTTCAGATTATTCTGGAAACCAAGGGTGTCCCCCCGACCTTCCATTATTCAGTGAAGTCCTGGGGAGGAGACTCTTCTAAACAGTATTCCTTTCCCCTTCAAAAACAAATGAAGGATATGTGCGGTCCCCGGTTTAACCACCGGAGCTGAAATTCAGGTACTCTTGGTTTGGGAAAACCTGCATTCAAACCCTGCTTGATCGTACAGTAACTGTGAACTTTGAGCTTCTGTGTCTGAGTAGGAAAAAACACAAATGATTTTTCCTCTCCCCTCACACCACAACGATCCACACAGAAGACTTCTCGACCAAACATGTGGAGATTTCTCCCCACCAACAAACAATCAGTTCTGCAGCGGACGCCAGCTGAGGGGCCTCCAATCCAGTTCTGACATGACACACCTGGAGACCACAGATGATCCCACTGAGACCAAGGACTCAGTCCCACAAGACTCACCTCACTTCTGGTGCTGATCCCCAGGCCCCAGGCTGTCTCTCCTGTGCTTCTGACTGACGGGCTATAAATTGGGGATCCCATCATCCCCTCCTTGGGTTTGATTAATTTGCGAGAGTGGCTCACGGAACTCAGCGAAACACTTATGTTAACCGGTTTATCATATAGAACAGTAGGAAAGATACAGGTGAAGATGCATAGGAGAAGGCACATGAGGGGCGCAGAGCTCCCAGCCCTCCCCGGTGCACCACCCTCCACATCTCCACGTGCTCAGCCATCCTGAAGCTCATCCTATCCCATCCTGTTTGGCCTTTATGGAGATATCACTGGACGGGCGTGATGGAAGCATGGACAACCACGTGGAAAGGTGACTGGACACAAAGGGTACCATCCAGCACTAACAGACAGAGTGGGGAACCCAGCAGGGCCTGTCTGTCCAGATCCTTCTTGGCCTCTCCGTGTGGCTTTCCTTCCCCAGGGATGGGCAGGGACCCCTTCTGAAATGGGGCTCTTATGACCTATGGTCAGGCAAGGTAGGTCAGAAATTTTCTTTAGGGTCAGCTCCAAGAGAGGTGGGGGAATATTCCTGCCTTGGGGAAAAAAAGGAGTGGGAAAAAGGAGGGCAGGAGAAAGTCAGAGAGAGGGGTTCTGTTTTCTGAGGCCTAAAGCACCCAACATGATAACAAAAGGGCTATGGGAGTTATGGGCCAGGAATCATGGACAAAACCATTCTATCCCATGTCTATACCTAGGTATATATACACACACTATATATACACATACACACTCACACATCACACACACGCACACAACCCACGTACACACACATCACACACATACACATCACACACACACCACACACAGACAGCACACACACTCACATATACATCACACACACACCACACACACACTCACATATACATCACACACACACCACACACACACACACATATACATCACATGCACACACACATACACATCACACATATTCATACCGCATACACTCACACACCACACGCACATCCACCACACACACATACATACACTCACATACGCATCACACATTGCACTCAAATACACACACGTATACCACACACACATACACATGCATGTGTGCCTACACTTGGAGTGAATCCTTGGCATTGTGAGGTATGCTCCCCAAGCCCTTCATTAATTCCCCAAATTGCAATATTAACGATGGAAACATGGCCATATAAAGTCACAGTGTCCTCATCTGAAAAATGAGAAAGTAATCATGATACGTGTTTCGCAAGGTCATTGTGAGAATCTGATAATTTAGTGAAGAGTTTGTAAATATAAAAGCAAGATAGCACATGTCCATACCAGCATTATTCACAGTAGGCAAGGGATGGAGACTGCTGCAGTATCCACCCACCGATAAATGAATAAGCAGCATGTGATATGTATAGGTGCTCCTCGGTACTCACAGGGAATTGGTTCCAGAAACAACCACAGACACCAAAATCTGTGGATATGAAATGGTGTACCATTTGCATGTAAACTATGTACATTCTCCCAAATACTTTAAATCATCTCTAGATTACTTATAATGCCTCATATAATATAAATGCTGTGTAAATAATTGTTATATGGTATTGTTTAGGGAATAATAGCAAGAAAAAAGTTTGCACATGTTCAGTACAGATGCAATTTATATGTGTGTATATATATGTAAATATATGTGTGTGTGTATGTGTGCGTGTGTATATATATACAGAGATATATATATAGCTATATATATAGATTTTTTTTTTGAGACAGAATCTTGCTGTGTCACCCAGGCTGGAGTGCAGTGGCACAATCTCAGCTCACTGCAACCTCTGCCTGCTGCATTCAAGCAATTCTCCTGCCTCAGCTTCCTGACTACAGGCATGCACCACTATGACTGACCGGCTAATTTTTGTATTTTTAGTAGAGATGGGGTTTCACCATGTTGACCAGGCTCTGGTCTCCTGACCTCAAGTGATCCCGCCTCGGCCTTCCAAAGTGCTGGGATTACAGGCGTGAGCCACCATGCCCAGCCTTTTTAATATTTTTGATCTGCATTTGGTTGAATCCATGGACACAGAACCCACAGATATCCAGAGGCTGACTGTACCTACAATGGAATATGATTCAGCCTTCAGAAGGAGGGAATTCTAACCCATGCTACAATGTGGATGACCTTGAGGACATTCTACTAAGTGAAATAAGCCACTCACAAAAGGACAAATACTGCATGACTCCACGTACACAACATCCTGGAATAGTTAAATTCATAGAGACAGAAGGTAGAATGGTGACTGGCGGGGGCTGTGGGAGGGAGGAATGGGGAGTTGTTTAATGGGGATGGAGTTTCAGTTTTTCATGTTAGAAGTGTTCTGGGGATGGATGGTGGTGATGGTTGCACAACAGTATGAATGTACCTAATGCTGCTGACTGTACTTAACAATGGTTAAGATGGTAAACTTGTTGTTATGTGTATTTTACCACAATTAAAAATAATTTTTATAAAGCACAGGATACCAGGAGTTCCTAACCTGGAGTTTGTGCACCTAGCGTCAACTCACCTGGGTTCATGAATTTCCTAAAATTGCATGAAAAAACATGTTTGAGATATTTCTTCTTAATAGTGTCTACATGAAAAACTGTCCAGAAAACAACTTAGCCTTTCATCATAGGAATAATTGAACTGTATTCTAGGTCATGATTTATACCCATTTCACTCAGATTTTGGCTGTGGAAATAACACAAATGAGAATCAACAGTACTTAGGGAACAAATGGGTACTGGATGGGCCAATGCGGAGTGGTGAGAGAGGGCAAGAAGCAGCTATTTTAACCAGCCCAGGAGAGTGGGGAGATGACGGAACCAGGAACTGAGAAAATACATGTGATGTTCATTGGAGATGTAGCATTCGTGGTGGCCTTGAGTATTTGGGGTGACCTCAAATGTCACAGCATGGGTCCTTTTTTAAAGTGAAAAACAATAGCTTCCTAACACTCTTCGGAGGTTGAAACAAGCTATGGCGTGCAGAGCATTACTTGCATGTGACCTGTGGTGCTGGCAGGCCGCCGGGCAGCCCGTGTCCCTGCTGTGGCTGGGTCTGTAGACAGCCCTCAAAAGCCATGTTTCCACTGTTACTATTGCGATTTGGGGAATGAATGAAGGTCTTGCGAAGCATGCCTCACGACGCCAAGGACTCACTCCAAGTGTGAACACACATGTGTGTGTATATGAATATGTACGTGTGTGTGGTGTATGAGTGTGGTGTGTGTGTACGCAATGTGGTGTGTATGTGTGTGTTGTATGTCGTGTGTGTATGTTGTGTGTATATGCTTGTGTGTGTGTTTTGTGTGATGTGTGTGGTGGGTGCATATGTGGTGTGTATGTGTTGTGTGTGTGATATGTATGTGTGTGTTGATGTATGTGTGTGGTGTGTATTTATGTGTGTATATGTGTGTGGTGTGTGTATATGTGTGTATGTGTATGGGTATGGTGTGTGTATATATGTGTGTATGTGTGTGTGGTGTGTATATATGTGTGTATGTATGTGTGGCGGGTGTGTGTGTGCACTTGTGTATGAAGCGTGTGTGGTAGGTGTGTGTGTATATGTGCATGCAGTGTGTCTGTGTATGAGGTGTGTGTGGTCTGTGTGTGTCTGTTTCTGTATGATGTACGTGTGTGTCTGTGTTTGTGGTGGGGGTGTGTGTGTGTGTTTGTGGTGTGTGGGGGG
>NW_012114877.1:2954009-3013908 GCF_000951035.1 Colobus angolensis palliatus | reverse complement strand
AAAAGACTTAATTGACTCACAGTTCCGCAGGGCTGGGGTGGCCTCAGGAAACTTACAATCACGGTGGAAGGAGAAACAAACACATCCTTTGTCATGTGGCAGCAGCAGGGAGAAGTGCAGGGGGAAGGAGGGGAGAGCATCTATAAAACCGTCAGATCTCGTGAGAACTCACTTGCTATCACGAGAACAACATGGGGGTAACCGCCCCCATGATTCAACTACCTCCCACCGGGTCCCTCCAAGGACATGTAGGGATAATGGGAACTACGATTCAACATGAGACTTGGGTGGGGACACAGCCAAACTGTATCAGGAACCTATGTGATTGAGCAGTACATTTGAAGAGGGAATGGTTGAGCCCTTATTATAAAATGCTTCCCAGAGCTTTGTGGTGTCCAGTGTTCTGACATCAACGTAGGGTTTCTATGAAGTATTTGGGCTGTCAGTCTACCACCAGCAAATAAACCTGATCCTCTAAAGGCTGATAGAAAGAAACATCCCATAAGGGGTAGCTCTTCCCTTTACATTACTACCTACCTCAACAATGAGGTCAGTGGGATAGAGCAGAAATTGCACTGGGCTGGAAACCGAGATCCTACTGCTGATTTTGTCTCCAGGTGACTTTGTGACCTCATATAAGTCATTTAACCTTCGTAGCCCTCTTTCCTCATGAAGGAAATGATGAAAGTGAGTGTTAGAACAATCTGTGATACTCAGTGGCAGGAAAGCTCACTCAGAAGGCTGGAATCTGTATATATAAGTAGCTCAAAAAAAAAGCCATGCTTGGTCGTTTTTTATTTAGTTCAAGCAACATATTTCATCTAATGTTACAAGAAAGGACGTAAGATTTTTTTTAAAGAAATTTTTGTTTTGAACTAATTTTAGACTTACAGAAAAGTTGAAAAAGTAATATATACTTTCCTTATATCTCTTCTCTCATTTCCCCTGATATCACCATCTTATATAACCATAGTACAACTATTAAGAACTGGAAATTAACATTGGTACAGTGTAACTAACTGAACTACAGTCCTATTTGAAACTTACTATTTTGTCCACTAATGTCCTTTTTTCTGCTCGGGATCTAATCTAAGATCCTAAATTACATTTAGCTGTATTTCTCCTTCTCCTCCTCCGCTGGGTAACAGTTCCATGGTCTCTTCTTTACTTTCATGACCTTGACGCTTTGGAAGAATATGGATCAGTTCCACAGGAGAATGTCCCTCAGTTTGGGTTTGTTTGTGCATTCTCATGAGTGGAGTAACGTTATGCCTTTTTGGTGAGAATACCACAAAAATAATGGCACATCTTCCTCAGCACTATCATTCAAGGGGTTCATGAGAGCCACATCTTATAACTGGTGACACTGATCTTGATCACTTGATTAAGGTGGTGTCTGCTGGGTTTCTCACTGTCAAGTTATTATCTTTCCCTTTGCAATGGATAAGTATCTAGGCTGATGCTTTGAGACTAGGCATGACCTGTTTGTCCTCCAGCTTTCACTCACCAGTGCTAGCATCCCTCAGCGGATCTTGTCTGCAGTTCTCACTCTGTGGAGTCCTTTCCTCTTCCCTTCTACATGTATTCATTGGAGTTCCACTGTGCAGAAGCACTGTCTTTTCTCCTTCATTATTTATGTGGTTCTTGTTTATTCATATCAGTGTGGATGTTTAATTACTGTATTTGTGGATGTTTTTAGTCTAGCTTAAAATTTTTCCTTTTTTTTTTTTTTGAGACAGACTCTCGCTCTGTAGCCCAGGTTGGAGTGCAGTGGCCAGATCTCCGCTCACTGCAAGCTCCGCCTTCCGGGCTTACGCCATTCTCCTGCCTCAGCCTCCCGAGTAGCTGGGACTACCGGCGCCCACCACCTCGCCCGGTTAGGTTTTTTTTTGTATTTTTTGGTAGAGACGGGGTTTCACCGTGTTAGCCAGGATGGTCTCCATCTCCTGACCTCGTGATCCTCCTGTCTCGGCCTCCCAAAGTGCTGGGAGTACAGGCTTGAGCCACCGCGCCCGGTGTAGTCTAGCTTAAAATCTAACGCTATCTTTTTCTTGCTGCTCAGATCGTCTCAGCTCCTCGCTCCCTCGGGTTGGTTCCTGTGCTCTTTTGACAGACTCTCATCTTTCTTTTGAGAGCATTTTCTTATTGTCTGGCACCACAAGATGTTCCGGACTGACCTTGTGTTTTCTGTGTCCTGGCTTAGGAATCAGCCACTTCTTCACAATTCCTGATTCCTTTTACAGGAGAATGGTGTGGAGAGACCAGGATCTATGTTGTAGGTGGGTCCATTGTTACTGGAGTGGTATTGCTTTTAAGCCCTCAAAACAGAGGGCTAGGTATATATGTGTGCATGCTAACCTGCACAGACATACACATCTACCTCTGTCTCCTTCTCTCCTGCCCTCTTTAAAGATCATGAGTTCACAGTGATACCCACGATTCTGAGCTATACCACAGGAATCATTTTATACTTGTTCCTTCTCTTATTTGTGACGTCTTTCTCCAACAGTGAAAACCCTGGCTCTCATTATCTACAATATATTTACTTATTTGTTCAATTCCACTACTGTTGTCCTTTGGTATACACAGGGGTTTGGTTCCAGGACCCCCCACCCATGCCAAAATTCGTGCATACTCAAGTTCCGAAGTCAGACCTGTGCAACATGAGTAGAGGAAAAGTCTGCCCTCTGTCTCTGCATGTTTCAAATCCCTCGAATACCATAAACCTCTCTTGGTTGAAAAACACCCATGTCTAAGTGGACCCTCGCAGTTCAAACCTGCATTGTTCAAGGGTCAACTGTATCTACATAAAGTGGTTTTGAACGGCTAGCTCATACTGCCGTGAGAAATGCTTTTCCTAACTGATCACAGCGTTTATGCACAGTTCTATGCCCCTAGCTTTTCAGCATCCAGCGGAATACTGTTTGCCACAGTGGTTTAGATTAGTTATTTTCTTCCCTGTTCCTTGAATGTGGTTACCTCATTTATTTGCAGTAGAGTTAGACTCCTTTGTTAGTGTTT
Organism: Colobus angolensis palliatus; assembly: GCF_000951035.1. Lineage (NCBI taxonomy): Eukaryota > Metazoa > Chordata > Mammalia > Primates > Cercopithecidae > Colobus > Colobus angolensis. Next base: position 3,010,887 of record NW_012114877.1, on the reverse strand, counting down.
ATTATATTCCATTTTGGGTTCCCTCCACATCCCAGTTGCTTTGAATTATTTGTTTAGTTTGGGTGTTACGTAAATAATTACTATGGTCAAAGAGTCAGATCTGAACAAAAAGCTGTATACAGAGAAGTATCCTTCCCTCCTCAACCCTCCCCTTTCCCACCCCCTGTAGGTAGCCAACATCTTTAGTTTCTGGTTTATGTTCCTGTATTTGTTTTTCTTTCTCTTTCTCTTTTTCTTTTTCTTTTTTCTTTTTGAGATGGAGTCTCACCCTGTCACCAGGCTGGAAGGCGATGGTCGGATCTTGGCTTACTGCAGCCTCAACCTCCTGGGCTCAAGTGCTCCTCCTACCTCAGCCTCCCAAGTAGCTGGGACTACAGGCATGCACCACCATGCCCATGCCCAGCTAAATTTTTTTTTTAATAGACTGGGTCTCAATATGTTGCCCAGGCTGGTCCTGAACTCCTGGACTCAAGTGATCTGCCCACCTCGGCCTCCAAAAGTGTTGAGATTTCAGGCATGAACCCTGCGCCCAGTCACCTGTATTTCTTTATACAAGGGAGCAAGACACCTGGGTATTTTCTTATTTCCCCTTCTTTATTACATGAAGAGTAGCATGCTGTAAATACTGTTTTGGATTTTGCTTTTTTTCACTGAACAGTAGGACATGAGATCATTCTTTTTTTTTCAAAGTAAGTCATGAATTTCAAAAGACTGAGAAATGCTATGCAAAGTGGATCATCTCTAACCATTTAGAAGTAGAAGATTCTAAACGGGACACTAGAATGGTCTATTAGTTTAGAAAACTAGTCTAGAAAGACTGAAGGGTCCTTGCTTTCCAAGGTCTTCCAAGGAAACTAAAGAGACAAAATGGGCATGCATAGAAAAACTTACGAAAAACTTACGTCAATCTTCCGGGAAGAATCACATCTTCCTGATATGCCAGGAAAAAAGATATCAGACAGTGACAACTTTGTCAAAGAAATGCCAGGTGGAAAGAGAGCAAAGCAATAATGATATGAGGCGGTGGAAAGCTCTTAAATTTCAGAAGTTCAGATGAGCTTCTGGCTTGTTGTAGGTCGTATTGTCACGTGACTCTCTTTAGTGTACTTTCTGTATGAGCCCCTTTTGTCAATGTCTCCCAGACTTCGGTGTACACACAAATTACCTGCAGGCAGGCAGATCTTGTTTTTTGTTTTTTCAAATATGAGTATGAAATGTCCCATTTTCTCCCTCCTTTATTTGTCAGTCACTCTCCCCTCGGCTGTGAATTGTTTCTAAACATGAATGAACTGCCCATCACTGGAGCCTGAGCTCTGTTGGTGACACAGAAGTCAAGAAGGCATGGTCCTCGCCTTCAGGAAGGAATAGTATGAGACAATAGTACAAGGGAGAGAAGATGATGCACAAACACGGACACTCAGACATGGGAGAATCTGTCTGGCTATGAGGGATAGCAGACAGCCGTGACTTGTTCCAAAAAAGAATCATTAACAATGGCACAGTTCTAGGGAGACCAAAGGAATTGTTTCATTCTTTAAGATGAAAAATAGATTTATTAACAAAGACTGAATTTGGTTGTGAACTGGAGAAATGTTCTCTTACTTTAAACTCTTTCTTTTTTTGGTTTCGTTCTTTATTTTTAAGTCCTCTGTTAGTTTAGTCACATGCAATTAACGTGTTCCATTTGATATTGGGGTTAGCAATCCTCATCAACACATTAGTTCTTTTTTCTTTATTTCCATAGGTTTTTGGGGAACAGGTGGTGTGTGGTTACATGAGTAAGTTCTTTAGTGGTGATTTGTGAGATTTTGGTGCACCCATCACCCAAGCAGTATACACTGAACCCAATTTGTAGTCTTTTATCCCTCACCCCCTTCCCTTTCCTCCAGAGTCCCCAAAGTCCACTATGTCATGACCCTTTGCTGCAGTAGGTCTGAGGCAGGGCCCAAAATTCTGCATTCCTAACGAGCTCTGGGATGTGCTGATGCTGTTGGTTCATGGACCACACCCTGAGGAGCAAGACCTTATGTGGCACCTGTGGCTTGAGTTCCAAGAACCAGTTCCTTAGATAGAGAATCAAGATGCTTGTTTGCAATATGTAAAAACGAAAAAAAAAATCCCAAGAAAAAGCTGACGCATAACTCTAGTATTCTCCTGTTTACTAAACTCTCTGAAATTCTTGATCTAATAAGATAAACAATATAAAAGCATTAAAATATGTTTACTGATGCATATAACTAACAGAACCTTTATATTCAATGAAAAGCAGATCCTAAACCTTTATAGATACACCTGCTATGCACGCAGATTAGATCCAAGTATTTGCTGAACTTCTCTGATGTGTGCATGCCATATAAAAATTAAAATAACCTTAGCTCTGGTGGATTTTGATTGTAGTTACATGTAGGGAGGGTTAATTAGACCTTGGACTTTATGATGGTGACCAGTGTATAACATGGTACAGATGCTGCAAAACACTCTATTACCTATCACAGGTTTCCTGAATTGAATTCTTGCTCACGCACATAGAAGAAACTTGCCAACATGTTACAGCTCCTTAAAGTCTCCAAGAATGTATTTTTTAAAATAAGTATGTTTCTAAGTCCAAGGCATACAGGAAGCATATTTTTACTGAGGAAATTATAGGTTGTAAAAGAATTTTTCATGGTCAGTGTCAATATCTAAGTGTTACCACACATATTCTACAGCGCACTTAGTAAATAAATAGTGAATTAACTCAAATGTTCCTTGGAGAGGAAAATATTCCATAGGTTTGGCAGAAAGCTCTTGCCCGAATAGGACATCTTTGGGACCAGGGGCCTGTCGCCATCTACCAAAGTGAGACTTGGCTTGACCCTACTGGGGATGTCACTCGTGGCTTCTCAGAAAGAATCATTGATGTCATCCAAGTACTTCCTGTAGGCTTGGAATCGGGGCATTTTCTTTTTTTCACCCACATGCCCCAGTAACGTTAAGTTATCTAACCTTCTAGCATCTCTGATTCTGGGGTACTGTGGGTTTTCTTTCCATATCATGTCTCAGACCCTTCCCCTACTTTCCATCCTCATCAGCACCCCTAACCCCAGGCCCTCCTCTCCCACCTGAGAGACTGTGACAGCCTCCCACCTGCCTGTGCAGCCACAGTCTCCAACTCCTGTCCAAGCCACTGTCTGAAGAAAACTCCCTATGCGCACTTCTGATCATGTCACAGCTGCCACCTCCAGCACCTCCCAAAGACCATGAAATTGATAGCAATTTTCTCCGTGCGGGCTCAGCCCAGCTATCCTCCTTGTTTTTCTGTGCCCACCTGGTCTCCGCTCCAGATCACCTCTCCGCTCCTCTCTTTGGGCGTCTCCTCTTACTATTCTCTGACCCTAGGTTCTTATCCCACCTCACACCCTCATCTTTGCCTACTGCAATCTCACTTACCTCCCAAAGTCTGTCCTTTCTCCCCGGAGCCTCTCCTCATCTCACCAAGGGAAATTATTTTCTATTCCTGCAAACCTTTTCGACCGGCAGCTCGTATCTTGTGAGGCACTGCATTCTGCCTTGTGTGACAGTGACTAGTGTGCTTGTCTTAGCCTCAGGACTAATCCATACGGTGGTCATCATAGAAGGATTTACTTCTCCTTCCTTCATAGAAGGATTTACTTCTACTCTACTTCTATTTACTTTACTTCGACCCCTCCGGGTCGCGGGGACGGACTTGTCCTAGACAGTGTGTGGGAGTGGGAGTGGTGTGTGTCCTTTCTGGGATGAACGTTCAACTCCTGAAGTGAGCATTCTGTATCTCTCTCTTCCCCTCTCTGCAGAGACCTTCAGTGTTGGTGCTGGTGGCTGTTTTGTCAGCCCAGTCCTTGTGTGACAATCATGCACAGTCCCCAGCTGATATAACGCACATGGAGCATGGATGAGAGACACATGTTTGCTATTTTAAGTCTTTGAGGGTTTGAGATTGTTGCCACAGTGAAACCTAGTTCCATGGGTTGTTAAGATCCATGCAGGTAGGAGTTTTGCGTTTTGACTTGAAACATCTGTGACGTTTAACACAGTGCCTGATATGTGATGGGAATCCGGAAGTTATTTGTGCAATTAAATTTAACCAAACCATGTCCAGTGTAAAACGAGAAGGCAGGAAAATCAACCAGCAGGCACTGTGGAGTCAACAGGTGCTTCTCAGCTTCATGATTTGGGCAAGTGACCCCTTCCCTCAGCTTCCTTCCCCTATTCATGAGGGGAATAACAGCACAGCCTCCATTACAGGGTTTCTGCAAGGATGCCATGACATAACGCACACACACACTCCAAACAGCCAATGCATGGCGGCTGTTATTATTACTGTTATTATGATCGGTCTCCCAGTATGAAAGTGGCATTTACTGCCGCTGAGAAGGGGGGCAAAGAAGAAATATCTGGATATCAAGTAACATTAGGATTCATGTCCCAGTGGACAGGGGTGAGATGACCGGCATGGCAACACCTCACACTGAGTCCTGTGGGGGAAGCAATCCTCAAGGAGAGACTCCCTGGCCCACGGCCCTGGCTGCTGGCTTCCCCTAGCCCACTACCTTCAGGCAGCCCAGGTGCCCAGCTCTTCACAGTGGAAGGCAGCAGAATCCAGAAAGCTGACAGTGGTCTTCTGGAATGAGGGCCCAGAGTGGCATGCTGGGCTCTTTCAGCAATCTACTCTCCAGGACCCCAAATGTTAACAATGTGTGCGTTGCTGCCAAAGGTGGAACACAGCTAATGTCACCAGCAGGGAAGAATAACAAGTAAGTATGTTCATTAAGGCTAATTCATCTTCTATTTTCATCTATAATCATTTCTTAAAACCAAAGAGGTCATTATCGTCAATTATATCTTCAGTGAAAAGTGCATTTGAATTTTCATACATGGGCCACATCTTACATGCCATGCATTCATCAGGATCCTAGACATATATCTATACGGTTACCTGTAATCACACATAAGTCTTACCTAAACTGCGGTTATGTCTTTTAACAAAAAAAAAAAGCAGAACTCAAATTTCCTCCTTTGAATTTATTCCACTAATATTTGTTAGGTGCCCACCATATGCTTGGCACGGTCTCCCCCCACAAGAATTCAGGCAGATGACTGACTTGGTAACTTAGGAGAGTTCTGAGAAATGGAAGAGGCTTCTAGAGGCTCTGTGGGGCTTGTGCTTGGCTCTGTTGGGTATTTTTATTGTTGATTTAGTTGAGTACAAAGAAGACATGCTTATCAAGTTTGTAGACATAGTACATCTGTTATCTAGGAGAAACAGCTCCTTTCCAGATGACACAATCAGCATTCAAAATGTTCTCAACAGGCTGACACACAGCTGAAACCATGATGAGGAACCTAATAAAAGTAAATGCAAAGTCCTGCATTTAGGTTCACAGAGGAAACTCCACAAACGCAATCCCAGTGGTTCATGTGAAAAAGAGTTGTGGGTTTTTGTTGGCTATGACCTCAAGGGGTGCCAACCATGTGAGCATCTGCTACTCATTTGAGATGAGCACTGGGCCACAATGACCCTGTGTTGCATTGGGAGTATTGATTCAAACGGATGTCTTGGTCAAAGAGAGAAATTGAGGGGAATTAAGATGGTGAAGTGTCTGTAAACAGTTTAAAATAAATATTGAAAACAGAAAAATATTATAGATGTGTTCAAAAATGTCAAGCACTGTGATGTTAAAAATGGAGAACACAGGCCAGGCGTGGTGATTCATGCCTGTAATCCCGGCACTTTGGGAGGCTGAGGCGGGCGTATCATGATGTCAAGAGATTGAGATCATCCTGGCTAACATGGTGAAACCCCGTCTCTACTAAAAATACAAAAATTAGCTGGGCATGGTGGCGCATACCTGTAGTGCCAGCTCCTCAGGAGGTTGAGGCAGGAGAATTGCCTGAACCAGGAGGTGGAGGTTGTAGTGAGCCAAGATCGCACCACTGCACTCCAGCCTGGCGACAGAGAGAGAGTCCATCTCAAAAAAAAAAGGAGAACACAGGTTCTGCCTGTTGCAGAGCCTTGATGTCAATTTAGCAGGAAGCCCACCTTAAAACAGATGCTCCAGTGGATAACGGAAGCCTCATAACAGATGGCTCCAGCCACAGGGCACCTGGGCAGGACTGAGCTTCTCTTCTTGTGGTGGCAGCTTTCATGACCGAGCATGTCAGCATCCCCCAGAAATCTGCGTGAGACACATAGGCTTTCAGGCTTTCACCTTGCCCTCTGCCCTGGCTGGCTCTCAGAGTCTTGAATAGGGTAGACTGTCATGAGATTTTCGGTTTTCTTCTAAGAACACACTTCTAATTTTATAATGGAAGGCAGTGCGAAAAATAGAATTTGCCTCAAATGCATATGCCCTACAACCACACTGGATACAAAACATAGATTTACGCAACCCAGAAGGGTAACCATATACAAGAGCCTTTAGCTCTCTTGCCAATTTAGCAACCAGACCTTGCCATGGTACGTTATAGGCACAAGATGCCATGACTGGATCATCAGCTGCTGTTGGGGAAATGGGGATGGACGGGTGACCATTTCCCATAGCCTTCTCCAAGCTTCCACATCCCAGCCTGCTGGACAACAAAATGAGTTGAAATTCCAGCGGGAAGGAGGTTTATGTGGCTCTTTTTCCCCATATAATAGATGCTCTGTCGAGTCGTGTGTGTCGTGCTGTGACAATTCATTCCTGTACTTGTGACAGGACCGCCGGCTGATTTCACTATGCTCAATTAGGAGAAAATGCATATTTTAATCTGCCCCGTGGTGAAGTACCACTTTGCTCGGTGGCCTTGGCAGACCAGCCATTTAACCATTTAGGAGGTAGAAGCTTCTACTCCAGCCCGTCATGTCCCTGCCAGCAGCCTCTCTAGTCTCTTTTTGTTGCCAACACGTCCCGGGTTTCAAAGGACAGACAATTAAAGGCCACTCCATCACTCTCCCAGCCACCGTGCTGCAGCCTGGCCTCTTCGGCAGTGGCTGCCACCCTGGCTGCTGGCAATGGGTTTAGTGCAGTGTCTGGAGGGGCAAGTGCCTCCCTCCCTCCCCAGCCTGGGGGTGGAGAGCCCATCATGGAAGCCTGCACGGAGCCTTTCTGCTCCTCTCCCCCCGGCTTCAGGGCCTGCCTTCTTTAGAACTGGAGGGGTCGTGCCAGCTGCCAGCTCAGCTCTGGCATTGGAGACCGGGCCCATCCTGGGATGCCCATGAGAGCAGCTTCTTGAACTGGCCATGCCCACACCATCTCCTCACCGCGGCCTCCACCCCCTGTTGAGAGCAAGATTCTGCTTTTTGTTTGTGTGTTTTCTGATGCATGAGCTGATCCCTTGAGACATTTCTTCCTTTCCTTCTATTACACCTTCCTTCTCCCTCGGGCCAGTGCAGACACTCCATGCCTGCACTGAGCGGTGCATCCAATGCTCAGACAGACCTGGAATTTTGTCTTGGAGCTTCCACTACCTGACTTCAGTTATTTGACCTCTCTAAAGCCATAAGTGTTCTCATTTTCAGAGGGGAAGAATAACAATCCTTGCCTCATTTGTGTCTGAGGATGACACACGCAGACGCCTAAAGGGCTAATGATGACTGAGCTCTTTCCTGTGCTCCCAGAAGGCACTGGGACAAGCTCATGGTCTCATTTAATTCATGCAAACATCCCATAATGATCCCCATTTTACAAAGGTGGAATGTGACCCTCAGAGGAGTCAACAACCCCACGGAGCTAGTGAAGGGCTGAGCTCAGTGCTGGGGGCAGAGGTGAGGGCTGCATAAAGGTTAGCTCCATTGTCTCCCAGATCTCAAGGAGGTCCGAACTGGAGATGAAGCTGGACCCCCAGGAGGGTGGAATCCCGCAGCGACCAAGCCCAGAGCCCTTGAGACATTTCCGGGTAAATGAGCTGATCCCTTGAGACATTTGGTGGGTAAAATGTCCATAGACTCTTCCCGGAGCCAAGCACTTTGCTCTTCCTATTTCAAAACTAGAAGAATCCCCTGATTTGTAATTGTCCCTGATTTTTTTAACCAGTTCTTCTCGGATGGTTTCCTCTAACTGCAGCTGACAGCCCAGGGTGAGACTCAAGACAACAGCCCAGCCCAGACCCAGATTCTCTGGGTTTCTGTTTATGGAGCCTAGTCATTGAACCCTCTCTGTAAACCTAAGGGCCACGACCAGACAGTGGGGTGGGGACCAGACAGTCGTCAATTCTGTGCTAGATTCTCCCACATCTGATGCTTTTACAGAGCCTGTGACTTGTTGCTTCAAGGCCCCTCCCTCCACTAAATCACAGCTGCTTGGGGGCAGGGGAGGCTCCGCCGCAGGACCCGGGGCTGTTTTTCTAAGAGGGGATCAGAGGCATGCACCAGCCTTCCTTTCCTCCTCTGTCCCCTCCCTACTTTACCTCTCGCTTGTTCCAGCAAAGCAGCATTAAAGGATCAGGCATCCCTGGAGAAGTCCTGGGGTCCCATTGATAAGGCTGAAGAGGAGAAACCAGCATCAGACCCACCAGCACCCGCCCTGAAATGGCGAAGCCTTCTTCCCACAGGGCCTGGGCCAATGGGCTGAGCCCTGCAGGCGGTCATTTTCTCCTGGCTCCACAAAGCTTCCCTCTAGAGATGAGTGTGTTCCATTCTTCCTGGCTGCAAGGTGAATTTTCATAGCGGCACGGCCTTTCCTGTAAGACCTGAAACTCTCTCCCACTTGTAACACTTTTCCCTGTTCTGGAGCTGCCACACATATGCCACACATGTCCAAGTGCGGATGTATGAGTTGGCGTGGGGGCAAGAGGAGTTCTGCACCCGGCCTGTAGAAGGCCTCTCAGCACCACCCCAGACCCTCACAACCCAAGGCATGCTCCCCTGCGGAGGTCCCTGGCTTCCTGAGGAAACATTGCCGCAGCCCCAGCTAGCACGACACCCCTTCAGAGCTACTTTGGATCACCTCATTTCTTGTTCCCTTTGTCCATTGTGTGATTTCTTCTCTTCTAAAAATTGGCCAGCAGCAGCGGCTCACGCCTGTAATTCCAGCACTTTGGGAGGCCGAGGTGGGTGGATCACGTGAGGTCAAGAGTTCGAAACCAGCCTGGCCAACATGGTATAACCCCGTCTGTACAAAAAATACAAAAAAAAATTAGCTGGGTGTGGTGGTGCGTACCTGTAGTCCCAGCTACTCGAGAAGCTAAGCCAGGAGAATTGCTTGTACCCAGGAGGCAGAGGTTGTAGTGAGCCGAGATCGCACCACTGCACTTCAGCCTGTGTGATAGAGAAGACTCTGTTTCAAAAAACATAAAATTAAATTAAATTAAAAAAAAAAGTTAATGTGAGGCATTGCTCTGCTAGAAAGGGGAGGAAAGGAGAAAACGCGGGCTGGAGTCATGGACACTTGAGCCAAGTCCTCCCGTGCGGCCCGTGCCCAGAATGCCCAGAGCTGGATTAAGGTGCTGCTTTCACCACTTAAAATTCTGGAAACTTTGTAAACAAGGGGTCCCACAAATTGTAGCTGGTCCTGGAGAGAACAAACATTTGTTGAGCGCATTCTACTTTCTAGGCCAATGGCTAGCAAACTTTGCTGCATGTTGGAATCACCTGGGGACACTAAAAATCCTGCCGTCCGGGCCACGCTCCAGACAATGAAGTGGAATGTCTGGTGGTGGAAGACAGGCCTCAGGATTTTCCAAAGATCCCAGGTGTTAGGATTCCCAGGCAGCACCACTGGGAACCACTGCTGCAGGCGCCCTGTGATAAGAGGTGTTAGGACTCATACTGCCCAGATAAGGACACTGAGGTCCAGGGAGGCAGAGCAGCGTGCCCAAACCCACTCCCTGCTGTGGGAGGTGTCAGGGTATCTGACTCGACACCCTGGTTCTTTCCACTTAACCCCATGACTTAAGCCAGCCTGCTCTGCAGTTAAATTAGGCCATTCTTAAATTCTGCTAGTTTCTGAGTAAAATGGCAAGGTATCCATGCCTTTCCACTCTACTTCTAAGCATTTCTTTGGGAAACTTTTGCATGCACTGTCCACACACACGCAGAATTCTGTGTGGGATGTGCAGGCAGACATCCAGAAACTTCCCACGGCCAGCCAAGCCGCAACCACCTGGGCTGTTTCTGTGTTGTGGAGACATTTTCAAGTGCTATCCCCGGCTGAAGACTGCCACCCTCTCAGGGGAGGGCACCTCCTTTCAGCGAAAGTCATCTGGCCTGTTGGGGAGCGCCCTGCATTTGCCCTTCACGGGGCGCCACCTTCCACCTCCCTGCATCTGTGCGTTCAGAGCCCCTGAGTCTGTAGACATGGGAGGATCGATGCTGCTCCTGAGCCAGCACCATCCACAGATGCTGTTTTTCATTTTTGTCTTTTTCCCAAACAAAGACTTTTGTCCAAGCGTGCAGGGTTTCCTTTCCTCCACGTTCACCTCCTCTGTGCCCACGTCCTATCTCAAGCCCTGGCTGGCTTGCTGCAGGGGCTGCAGGTGGGGTTGAATTTGGAAGGAGAAGGGGATATTCGCTTGCAAATCCTGGAAACATCAGCTGGAGGCTCCTGGTGTTTGGGGAGACTCACCTGCTCCCACCAGGAAGCGCCACGGTCTCCTGGCTAGCAGAGAGCCAACTTTGGGGAGAAAAACGTGAATGTGGCCACTGCTTCCCCACCCTCTGCCTGCAAAGAGGTCCATGGCCTCTGGTAGATGGAGGCCCTCAAGCACCTGTGGAGGTTTAGGTGGTTTTGTTCGTTTGTTTGTTTGTTTTTTGAGACGGAGTCTCACTCTCATCCAGGCTGGAGTACAGTGGTGGAATCTTGGCTCACCGCAACCTCTGCTTCCTGGGTTCAAGAGATTCTCCTGCCTCAGCCTCCCAAGTAGCTGGGACCACAGGTGCCTGCCACCACGCCCAGCTAATTTTTTTGTATTTTTAGTAGAGATGGAGTTTCACCATGTTAACCAGGATTATCTGGATCTCCTGATCTCGTGATCCGCCCGCCTTGGCCTCCCAAAGTGCCAGGATTACAGGTGTGAGTCACCGTGCCTGGCCGGTTTAGGTGTTTTTTTAAAAAATCAGCTTTAAATGTCACATAACAACTTTCATCCCACAAGGCTATAAGCAGCCATGTTTCCCCAAAGGGCTGCTTAGTTGTTAAAAATCACATTGCTATTTCTCAGATAGAATTGTCCTCCACTAAATATTTCTGACTGTCCAAGTGACAGTGCAAGGACTCAGCCGACCTCTCCTGGTCCAGGCTGAGACCAGAGCATGGAAGGCCTCCTTGCACCCTGGTGGGCCAGTGCCTGCATCTTTTACTCTTCATGTTAAGAAAAATAGACGTTTCTTTAGGAGTTGTATGTGTGTGCCTCTCTCTGGGTTGGTATGTGCTCTGACTTTTCACCCGACTGAGGGAGATTTACAGTGTGATGGGTGGAGCTCCTCTCTAGAATGTTCTAGGTTTCTGGCCAGGTGCAGTGACTCACACCTGGGGGAGGCTGAAGCGGGAGGATCACTTTGAGGTCAGGAGTTTGAGACCTGCCTGGCAACACGGCAAGACCTTATCTTTACAAAATTTTTTTTAAATTACCCAAGCGTGGTGACCCATGCCTGTAGTCTCAGTTACTTGGGAGACTGAGGCAGGAAGATTGCTGGAGCCCTGGAGGTCTAGGCTACAGTGAGCTGTGATCACGCCACTGCACTCCAGCCTGGGGGACAGAGGGAGACCCTGTCTCAAAAAAAAAAAAAAAAAAAGATTTCTAAAACCTTTGTCACCTTGTCTTTGTTACAATGCAGGTTGCACACCTTTGTGTCCCATCACGGTTTAACCAAAATATGCCCTGTGGAAGATTCCGCAAGGCCACATCTAATGGAAGCAATGAGCACAGTGGCATTAAACTCAAAGGTGTCTGACACATTTGCTAACAAATGTCCTCCTCTGAGTCCATGGGGAGAGGTGTGTGGATGGAGGTCTCGGGTGTTATTATTCCCACAGGTAGCTTTAATAGTCAGAATCAGCCATCAGATGTTTTTCCCAGATAGGCTGGTATCTTATTAGAAATGCAGTAAGTAGAATTTAATGCAATTGAAAAGAAATCCAACAGGCTCCAATCTAAAGAATGTCATTTTAGGAAAATAGCAGCGACTTACAATTTACTGCCCCTAAATTGGAAAATCAGTGTTAGAACGTTGTAAACTTTTAATTGTATGCAGCCTGAAAACAGGTTTAAAACAGAAAGAAGGGGAAGGGGAGCTCACAGTCACTGAACACCTTCGATTCTGTGCCAGGTGCAATCTTATGATTTCATTTCACCCTTGCCACAGCCAGATGAGATTGGAGTTCCTTCCTCTGAGTTATAAATGAGGACACCGAAGCTCAGCAAGGAAAGCATCTTGCTCAAGGTCACTGGGGAGAAAGTTGCAAGGTTTGGACTTCAAGTCAAGTCCATCTGGCTACAAAACCTGTAATCTTTGTTTTGTTTTGTTTTTCAAGACAGGGTCTCGCTCTGTCTTCCAGGCTGAAGAACAGTGGCATGACCTTGGCTCACTGCAACCTCCACCTCCTGGCTTCAAGTGATTCTCCTGCCTCAGCCTCCTGAGTAGCTGAGATTACAGGCGCCCACCACCACACACAGCTAATTTTTGTAATAGAGACAGGGTTTCACCATGTTGGCCAGGCTGGTCTCAAACTCCTGACCTCAGGTGATCCACCCGCCTTGGCCTGCCTAAGTGCTGGGATTACAGGCATGAGTCACCGTGCCTCGCCAAAACCTGTCATCTTTGAATCTACCATGAAGCATCTGCCTGGAAACATTTCCTTTCTTCCACAAATGGACCCCCATGACTGCCACTTAGGTGGTTCCACAAAACAGTGGCTGCTTCTGCCTCCCTGTGCTTCAGATCCATTCATGGCGTGTGAAACATGCTCACTGCCATGGGAGTGGGACAAAGCAAGTCTTGGGAAGGTGCAGGTCCCTTCTTTCCAAATTGCATCGTAAGAGATGTCACTTTCATCAGCTCTTCCAGAGCATATTTGGAAAGCCAGTTTTATTTATGTATTCTTTTTTTTTCTTTTTAATTTTAGGTTCAGGGGTTAATGTGCAGGTTTGTTACATAAGTATATAGTGTGATGCTGAGTTTTGGGCTTCTAATGATCCCATCTCATAAGTAGTGCACAGAGGACCTGATAAGTAGTTTTTCAACCCTTCCTTCTGCCCGCTCCCTTTGTGGAATCCCCAGTGTTTATTTCTCCCATCTTTGTGCCTGTGTGCACCCAATATTTGGCTTCCACTTATAAGTAAGAACATGTGATAGTTTTCTGTTTCTGCATTAATCCACTTAGCATAATGGCCTCCAGCTGTACCCATGTTGTTGCAAAGGACATGATTTCATTCCTCTTTACAGCTGCGTAGTATTCCATGGTAGCATACGCACCACATTTTCTTTATCCAGTTCACCATTGATGGGCACCTGTCTTTGCTATTGTGAATAGTGCTGTGATAAACATAGGAGTACAGGTGTCTTTTTGACAGAACAATTTGTTTTCCTTTGAGTGTATACCGAGGAATGGGATTGCTGGGATGAATGGTAGTTCTATTTTTAGTTCTCTGAGAAATCTCCAAACTGCTGGAAAGCAAGTTTTAATACACAAACACCCTGTTTCCCCACCTACAGAACCTTGACCTCCTTTCTAGATTGATCTCTGCTAATCACCCTCCCACTCCCCCAACCCTGGCTTGCACTAGACTTGTTTGCTATTCCCTGGTAAATCTCATGAGCATTGGCTGAAGTAGTTTCTCTTTTCTGAAATGCTCTGACCCTCCGTACCTAGCTACGCTTTTCTCCAGGCAGCATTTATGAGGCCGGTGTTGTCTGAGTGTCCTTTGTGGCCAGGCAGGACAGAGCAAAGGCAAGATGCTGATATATGCTGAACAAGACACCATTCTAGCCTCACAGATAGTCCAGCAAATTGGGAGACCAGCATCATCCATTCTTGCACCTTGCATCTTGTGTTTGCATCTTTTTGGTACCTTTGTCCCTTGTGTCTGGCTTTGGAGTTAGGATGGGTCTGTCTGCCCTCCACGTAGGGAGTTAGAGCAAGTTTCATGTTGTACCTCACAGAGCCCTGCATGGGGATTTGAGAATGGTAGGCCTCCAGGGAATGTTTTGTATCCAACTACATGATTTAGGGGGCACAAAGATTTCTCCCTGGCTCTGTGAGAGTCAGAGTTGAGAAGCATCCAGAAAGTGTAGCTCTGGGCGTGGATGACTAATCAGGCTGCATAAATAACAAAAGCCCTCTCGTCCCACAGTAGGTTATTCAGAATTGTACCTTGACTTCAGTCCATTTTGCTCACATAGACCAAAAAGTAAAGCCCAAGAAAGGACAATTTGCAAAACAGTGGTGCCAAGGTCATTTGTTTGCAACATGATGCTCTGTAGGAAGTGAGAGGACGAGAAGCACCAATGAACACAGGGCCTTCCCTCTCCTCTGCAGGTGCACCCGGCAGCACTGGAACATGTCTCTTGGGGGCAGCCATAACCCTGGGTCTGGAAGGCTTTGAGGGAGGTGTCCATTCAGCCCAGGCTCTGAGGAGAAGAGCGCCATTGACACCACCTGGCACCCAGCCACTGAACTTCACAGCGCCTACGCCCCCAAGTGAGTCATGTTAAATCACGGCCCACAGCTTCCTGGACACAAGCGAAAGGGACTGGGCCAGAGGGAGAGAGGGAGCCCCATGTTTCTTTCTTTTCATCCTCTTTTACCTTCTGATTATTGTTTCTAATGGCTCCTTGATGAAATAAACCATTCATCACACACCCTCTTCTTAGGCTTTCCTCCTTCCAAGTGAGGAACATGGACAGGGCTTTCCCAGGAAGCTTCTAGGACCCAGCTGCCTGCTGTCCTCGGGAGAACACACCAGTTCTGTGCATGGCCCTCTGTGGTGTGGGCACAGATAGCATTCCCTGCCAGGCTGCATACGCACCTGGTACTTTTCATCCAGAAATGGCACTGATCGGAGACTGAGTGAGGAAACAGACCCCCATCTTTCGAGGATCTGTGGACCCAGTCAGCTCTAGAAGATCAATAGCTCAGCCAATGCACAGCTAAAAACACCCTGCCACAGGGGGCAGGGACTGAAGAGGGAGGGGTGAGTTCATTAAGGGAGGGGTGAGTTCCTTAAGGGAGGGGTGAGTTCATTAAGGGAGGGGGTGAGTTCATTAAGGGAGGGATGAGTCCATTAAGGGAGGGGTGAGCTCATTAAGGGAGGGGATGCCAAAGGAGATGGAATCCCAGAGGGCCTGGAAATGACCTTTTCACTTCAGTTGACTCAGATCTGGGCTTCTTGCGATTTCTGTAAGAACTGCTTGGAAAAAACTCAGTTGCTACACAAAGTTCTCCATTCCACACCTAATACTATTGGTGGCTCTGACTCTTACATGTTTATGGCAGGCTAAGTATTGTACATACGCCATCTCATCAGTCCTCACAGCAGCACAGATGGAGACACTTCATCCTTGTATTCCAGAGACGACTCACCCTAGGCCACATAGCTAGAAAGTAGGAAACTTGGGACCCCAACCTGGGCCTCCCTGCCTCCAAAACCTAGCAGGATATTCTTGCACTAGACACAAAAATCAGTTATGCCCTTCAGGCTCTGGACTTTATGATAAAATTCTAAACGTAGTCTCAGGCAAAGCAAACATTTGGTCTGCTGTGTTTCCTGCCTAACCTAAAAAGGTGCCTGCTACGAAAGCTAATTTACCAGAGCCCTTGCTATGGCAGTCTTGCTATACCGGCAGGTTCACGCCCTGATGAGATTACTGTCTATGATGAAAGCTGATTCAAGGTCTTGGGATCGCTTTTTGCACTCTACCCGGCTCTATTAGCAGGGAGTGTTGTCAGGACACGTGGCCGGTGCTTCATATAACCTAGTAACACAGAAGGAGGGAGCCCCTTAACCAATCCCCCTGAGCGAGCCCGCCTCCTGCAGGGACACTGATGTGTGTCTCATAAATTCAGCCATTGTGTCTGCAAGCGCCTTGGCTGTAGCTGGTTTTATGAGATATCACGGTGCTGTGTCGTGCACCTGTGTAGCTGAGAGCAGAATGTTCACTGCAGAGATGGAAAAAAACAGCCACTGGAAGGGATACAAGCACAGTCCCCTTTTGTTAGCAATGAAAGTGGAGCACATGGCCTGGAGTAACTTTCTGAAAGATCATTGAAAGAAACTCACAAGTTTCTACTTTATACCCACATCCTTTAATCTTTCGGCTGAAATTTCATGTACCCAACGAAGTAACCGGATTTGTTTTGCTTCCCACCAGCCAAGATGTTAACCAGACCCTTCAGCTTTCCCTCTGCTCTCTGCCTTTAACCTGGGCCAACTAGGTTGGGAACTACACTGCAGCACGGCCTCAAAAAGCACACTTGTTGGAATTGTCCTTCGAATGCTGCTGTTCTCCCATGGGAAGCAGAAATCCCAGGGCCTGCGTGCTTAACCCTTTCCACACCATGGACACACCTCAGGTTCTAAAGAGCAGAGCATGTCACAGAGGCAGACCATGACCCTGGCTCATAATCTCAAAGGCCAGCTTCAGGGATGCCCACATGGAGAAGAGAAAATGACCAGAGATCAGGTGTGCTCACAGCCCTTGTGAGAATCAGGGTAACTGTGCCCACCTGGGGGGCTTTTCTGAAGATGCTGACTCAGAGCCGACTAGGATGGGGAGGGGTCTTGTTTTCTCAGGTGGCTCATCTCTGCCTCTGTTTCTCCATCAGATCAGAGTGAAAGATGTAGCCCACAGTGTTGCTCACGATTTCAGAGGAGAAATGAAAGTGAGGAGGAATGGAATATTCACAAGTGTCTACTTGTCAGCAAAGCGTGCCAGGTGTGTTCTGTCATCTCCGGGGATCAGCAGCTTTCTGTAATCTCCTTTTATGCGTTTTCTTCACTGTAATCACAAGGAGTTTACAAGAGGCTCTCCTTGACCCCCGGCATGAGCTCGGCCCTTTATTTGTAAGTGAACTCAGCAGTGTCACTTCCACCTTGTGTGAGAGAGCTGCCAACTGTGCCGGGGTGGCTTCGGGGTGATGAAGGCTGTGCCCAGGGAAGGGGAAACATGGTCAGACAGCAGGCTCTCTGAACTCACCTTTCTGGACAAAGATCTCTCAAGCGTTGTGCATGCCTCCTTTTTTTCTTTCCCCTTGAGCTGCCCAGGTTTCACAGCAAGTTATAAAGCAAAGAGCCTCACCTGGCTTTGAGACCCCTTCCCCTTGGCCCAGCTCAGTAGCTGGTCCTCAGGTAAGTGCATGTTATGTCTCCAGACTGTTCCAGAGAGGGTGACTGACTGTTCCAGTTTGCCAGGACTCTCCTGCCTGGGAGACCTCCCAGTGTGGGGCAGACTGGGACCATCAGTCACCCCAGCAGGGGACGGCAGGGATCCCCTGGCTGTTTCTTTAGCAACCTGAGCGGCTCACTTGGGAGGCTGCATGGCCGAGCAGGCAAAGCACTTACAGTGGAAGCGAGGCCTGTGATGCTGTCAACTTGCTTCTTAACCCTAGGTCAGTCAATTACTTTCCCTGTGTTTCGATTCTTTTGCCACCTGTACGGTGGGAATAATACCTATTTGTCCAATTCCTAGGATGCTGTGAGAATTAAATTACATAGTAGCTGCAAAATAATTTGGCTTTCTTGGAGTTGGATGCTGCCTGAACCTGAGTAAAATGACTGTGCACTTCTTAATGGCTTCCATCTCTGGCCAAGCTGCCTTGGGACTAGAACAAATCATCTAAGTACTAGTTTCCAGCCTAAAACAGCACGAGGACAAGGCCAGGAGGCCACAGCAAGACTGTAATCAGAACCCACAAGGATTGCGTGGAGATGCTGCAGTGGCGCCACCACCCAACGGCCGGAGCCCCCAGCACAGGTATCACGGGGTTCTAGCAGGCGTTGGTGGGGAGAGGGAACAAAGGTCCGAGTCACAGAAATCCTTACTACAATGATAATCTGACGGGTGGATGACAGTGTTGTACCTGACTCTCTACTCTGATCATCTATTTGGTACCTGATATCTGGAATGTTTGGGACACATGAACACACGTGAGTGAGATTGAGGCCTCTGTCTGTCGCTTCCTACACACACACACACACACACACGCGTGTCTCTAAGGAGGAGCACTAACAAACCCTACCCATGCTCCTGCCTTCCTGGACCCCTGAGGACATGACTTTGTGGCTGCTCCTCCCCATGCACAGCAATGGCAGTCTTTCAATCCTAAATCCGGTTTGCTCCTGTCTCGGGGCTTCCACACTACTTCTTTTCTGCCTGAAACATTCTTCCTCCAGATCTTTCTGTGGCTGGCTCCTTCTTGTTGTTCAGGTCTCGGCTAAAATCTCACCTCAGTGAAGAGGTTGTTCCCAACCACCTGCTCCATCTGGAGGAGCCGCATCTTATGTTACTTTCTTTCACATTGGAGTTTAGTCATCAAACCACTTATTATTCCATGCTACTTTTGTTTGCTTATTTTCTAACTTCTCCCTGTGATGAGACAGCCAGGTGTCTCCTACTAGCCATCCTTTCCTTCTTCCCTGGTCACAGAGCCCTGGATTTTAGCCAGGCATGTGTTCACCCAGAACAAGACAGCATGTCCCAGCTTCCCTGGCCTGAGGTGTGGCCACATGACTCAGCTCTGGCTTATCGGATATAAGTGGAAGTGCCCTTGGAAGGAGGAGGCGCACTCATTCTATCCCCTTTCCTCCTTCCTGTCAGGGGAATGTGAACGTGATTGCTGGAACTGAAGCAGCCATGTTGGACTCCGAGGTGAAAGCCTCATGGGCAGGAGAGCAGGGCATAGACAATAAGGATCCTAAAAGCCCTGGCTCACGTCTTTCTGGACTTCTTTCATGGTAGAAAGAGATGAGATTCTAACTTGTTTAAGCTATTGTTATGTTGGGTCTTTTGTCATTTGCAACGAAACCAACTCTCACTAATGCCTGTCCCTCCCTCTGCCTGCCCTTGGCTGTGCCTGTCACCTCACAGAACATGAGCTCTGTAAAGTCAGGGTCCCACCTGCCTTGTTCACTGCTGTAGCCCCAGCACTAGAGCAACACCTGCAATAATAGTCATTGGGTAAATGCTTATTCAATGGATAACTGGCTTGTTTCTCTTCATATTTAATTTCTTCCCTCTACTGGCTCCTTTCCCTCTCAGCATTGTGTTATTTTAGTTCTCTTTTGACCTCCCTCAAATCCTCTCTTGCCTGTGTCCCTGAAAAGTAGACATTTCCCACATTTATGTCCTTGGCTGAGGTGGAAAGAACTAGGCACTTCCATGATGATGTTTGCATTCCAAAAAACCCTTCCAAGAGATACTGCCCTTACCATAGCCCACTTCCGGCCATGTTTAATTCTATATGCTCCCGTCCCACCCTGATTGGACTGCGACAGGCAATAAGTAGGCTTGTCAGGAGTCTATGTCATTGCCTGGTCTAGAAGAATGAACTGCATCAAAGAGAGTCCCTCTATCAGGAATATTTCCTCATTTTGATTTTAAGTTTGCTTCATATGAAAAATACTCATAAACACTTAAAAGAAAAATCACTCCCCAAATTATATCAGTTATTAAAAACATACACAGACATGAAATTCTTACCCCTTCCCCTTCCCAGGCCTGAGAAATCTTGTTCCCTTGACATAGTCAGCCTTAGCAGTTAGTATGTTATTTTCCTGATTTTATTCTTTTATTCAAGAGGCATCTAAATATACACACATGTTTACACACATCCCCCTCACAGACACACACTTGTCTTCTACATATTGGTCTGCAGTGTAGCATCTCTCTAGGCCCAGAACTGCAGCTCTACCAGGGACTGCTCCTAAACTTTGAGCAAATGTCTGCTGACATACTCCATAATCTCCCCACTGATGCAATATTCAGGACGTCACAGCGAACAGTCTTAGATATGTAGATTTACAAACTTGAAGACAGTTACTGAAAAGTGGGATTGCTAAGTCAAAGAGTATGCATTTAAAAAATTTTAAATAAATGTTACCAAATTAATATCCAAAATGGTTATAGCAGGTTTAAATTTCCACTCCCATATATAAGGATTTCTATTTTCTTACACTCTCTTTAGCACTAGCCATTGCTATACTTTTAAATTTTGGCCAATGAGCTAATAAAAGAATAGAATCACATGACATTTTAATTTGTACATTATCATATGCTGGCAAAGTTGCCTCCGAGATTCAAGTGCTGGGTTGGTGTTGAAGGATGTGGAGAGAGAGGCCGTGAGATACGATGCGCATTTTGAGGGAGAGTCCATTTGAGAAGGAGAAGGGTCGTGGTGCAGTGAAGACCAGGAGGGAGAAGCTATGGGAAGAGAAGAGGCAGGAAGGGAAGGAAGAATGTCAGTGGTGGGGCCAGGGGACCCAAGCAGCATGGGTGGAGGTTGAGGCATGCTGTTGGTGGAGCTGGGGATGAGGCTGTGCCCATATCGGCTGGTGGCTCTGGTGAGGTCTGGGAGGCCAAGTAACCTTCCAGCTCATCCTCATCCTTGTGTCACTTCCCAGCTTCCTGTTTCACATTTCTCTTGGCCGGGAGGACATCTTCAACAGAGTCCAGCTGGCACCTCAATCCTAATGTGTCCAAAGGAACCTGGCTTTCCATCTATCCCCAAATGGCACCCTCTAGATTTTCCTGTTTCTCTGAATGACTCCCACCATGCTCCTGGTCACAGGGACCTGGAACTGTGGAGACTTTTTCCTCTCACCTCTTGAATCTGCTCTTACTTAGTATTTTTATTTTATTTTAAATTGTGACTCAAATAGACGTAGAATCACCATGATGACCATTTCTAATGTGCAGCTTGGCAGTGTCAAGGACCCTTTGCTGCTGCGCAGCCCATGTCCAGCAGGCCTTTCATCTGGCATGATTGGAATGCTGTGCCCTTTGTGCAACTTCCTCTTCCCTCTCCAGAAAGACATCTTCAACCCCCCAGCTACTCTGTCCAGTAACCAAGGATGAGGGTCAAGTACATCTGTACTTGCAGGACCTAGTACTGGACCTGCCATGTACTTGAACTCATGCCGTTTATTCCTACTTCTCAAACAACCGCCTGGTGGTTCCTCTGAGGAGACTGAGGCCCATGGCAACCTCTGGGAGGGGCAGACCCTGGGAGTCTAAGGGTGCCCGTGTCCTGATCTTGGATCCTTGCTTTCTCAGGTCCACCTTGTCTCGTCCCCTGTTGTGACCCTCCAGGCCCACCCTCTGCTGCCTGCACACACAGTAAGGGCCCTGGGGCGCTGTTCTCCTACCGCGCTCCCCTTCCTGCTCCCTGTAGCTGCTGCCATCAGCCTTGCTGTCCCTGCTCTGGCTACATCACTCCTCCTTCCCCGTGTTTCTTTGTTTCTCCGCACAGGCCTTGCATTGCACACTCCTGGTGAAGTTCGAGCCCTCGGCCTGGCGTTTGAATCCTCCCAGCCATAGCTCTGACGGCCTTGCCTGCTACCCCCTTCTCTGCTGTTGCCGCCGGCTCCGCCTTCATTTCCTGCCTCTGTACCTTTGCTTTTCGTGCTTCTTTTGTCCCAAATGTTCTTCTCCACTCCATTCCCCAAAAGCCATATGTCTGTTTTTCTTTGCCATTGCCTCGCCAGAAGGCCCAGGCCTAAGACGCAGTAGGTGCTATATACATTTTTATGGAACGAGTGAGTGAATGAACGGTGCGATCCTTCCTCTCCTGTAAGGCTCCATCTGAGCTGCCTCCTCCTTGGGGAAACCTTGCATGCCCCCTGCAGGCTTGGATGTCCTCATTTGTACTTCATTTGTTCCTACCTTTCATGTGCCATGTTCTGAACTGAATTAATTTTAGCTGCTTGTCTGAGCTTCTGAATTAGATTGTGAGCTCCTTGGGGTAAAAACAATGTTTTTAGTTTTCAATATGTATATCCCTCTCCCTTACATACACACACACACACGCACACACACACGCACACACGCTTGATGCTGCACACGAGCCTGTGCTCACAGCAGTGGACACTCCGTATGTGTCAGCTGGCGTGGCCTGAGCCAGTCAACAGTAGTCATCTGACCCTCTGCTCTTTCTGCAGGCACTGGGGCTCCTTCCGTCCTCTCTACCCTGTCCCAGCTCTGGCTCCCATTTCTCCATCATGCGGCTGGAGTAGCATTGCCAACTGGCATCCACAGGCAGGAGGATGATTCACGCTGGCTGTCATGCTATCAGCCTTCCCCACACCGCACAACACATAGAGGATGAAAATGAGTCCCTGCAAGAACCCTACATTTCTATGTCAGAGAAAGACAGTCAGCCAAGAATACTGCTAAGATGTCCAATGCAGGCCAGCACAGTGGCTTGCGCCTGTAATTCCAGCACTTTGGGAGGCCGAGGTGTGCAGATCACGAGGTCAGGAGATCAAGACCATCCTGGCTAACATGGTGAAACCCTGTCTCTACTAAAAATACAAAAAATTAGCTGGGCGTGGTGGCTGGCGCCTGTAGTCCCAGCTACTTGGGAGGCTGAGGCAGGAGAATGGTGTGAACTCGGGAGGCGGAGCTTGCAGTGAGCCCTGATGGCGCCACTGCACTCCAGCCTGGGCAACAGAACAAGACTCCTTCTAAAAAAAAGATGTCCAGTGCGAACCTGGTTTCCGCTGGAGTAACGATGGCAAGTATTTAGGGTGCTCTCCCGAGACACCAGACACTGGGTTAGGCACCTGCATTCCCGCATTTAAACGCCACTCCCTCACCGGCCCTGGGTTAGGACCAGTGTGGTCTCCAGTTGACAGCTGAGGAGTGAGGCAGAGCAGGGTAGGGTAGCGCCCAGATCACACAGCTGCTGAGCAGCAGCACCGAATTCAAACCCAGGACTGTGCGCTTGGGCTCCACCCTCTGCTCCAAAGCATCCTGGCGAGTGGCAGAGAAAGCTGTCCTGGGCAGCACATCGTCCTATGGGTTTTACAATGAGGAAACTGAGACCCAGGTGGAGATGGGCCGTCACTTAACAAGCCTCACCTGTCCCTATAGAGCAGGCACCAAACCCAGGTGTGTTAGGCCATTTTTGCATTGCTATAAAGAAATACCAGGGACTGGGTAATTTCTAAGAAAAGAGGTTTAATTGGATCATGGTTCTTCAGGCTGTACAGGAAGCATGGCAGCATCTGCTTCTGGGGAGGCCTCAGGGACATTTAGTCATGGCATAAGGTGAAGTAGGAGCAGGCAGTTCACATGGCAGAGCAGGAGTGGGGTAGGGGGAAGGTGCCACACTCTTAACCATATCTCATGAGAACTCACTATCATGAAGACAGCACCAAGCCATAAGGGATCCGCCCCCATGATCCCTCACTGCCCAAACACTGCCCACCAGGCCCCATCTCCACACTGGGGCTTACTCATCCTGAGATTTGGGTGGGGACTAATATCCAAATGACATCACCAGGTTTCTCAATCCCCAACTCCATGTCCTTTCCAGTCTCGTACACCAAAGAGCAGAATGTCTCTCCCTTTCTTATTCAATCTCATGGCAAACTTGATGTGGGAGAAGGGTTGGGTTTTTTTTTTCTTTAAGGCAAGGAGTAAATGCATAGAGCTGGGAGCAGGTCAGGGCAGCAGTTTAGGATGAAGAGAGTAGAGTTGGGGGAAAGGGACTGGACTGATTATGTAGAGGGAGCAGGAGCCACAGGGGGGCCCTTCAGGGTGGCCAAGCTTGTCAGAGGAAGAGAGATATCCCACTGAGGGCTCTGATGGGGAGACAGGCATTTCCTCAGAATTTGGGGAAGGTGGTAATTGATAGGGGCCCTGATATTTATGTTAAAGCAGAGGTCAACAGGAGTGGTTGGGGGTAGAGCTGAGGGCTGCTGTGACTCAAGGTTTGTAATTTCCCAGCAGACAGCCAGTGTGATGCGAGAAACGGTGCCTGTGAGGCTGAAACTGGGATTTCAATCCCACCCTCATATCTTTTGGCTTTGGGCAAATCACATCACTTTCCTGAAGTTCTCTAACTCTCGGAGGAGTTGGTTTTGAGAACAAAAGAGATTGTAGAAGTAACATTATTTTGCAACGTATAATGTGCTTTCCAAGGCCTGTGTTCTTATGAGGAGAAATAGTAACATTGCTCGGGTGTGGGCAGGGTGGACGGGGACTGATTCCTTCATTGAAGCATAC
The DNA here is from genome assembly GCF_000951035.1 of Colobus angolensis palliatus. Lineage (NCBI taxonomy): Eukaryota > Metazoa > Chordata > Mammalia > Primates > Cercopithecidae > Colobus > Colobus angolensis. The sequence continues at coordinate 2,986,727 of NW_012114877.1, read as the reverse complement.
GGTGTGCCAAGCCTGTGTTAGATGTTATGGGAACATACAAAGTAATTCCACAGTTTGCCGAGGTGTGGCTATGGGACCCACACAGCACAACACCTAGGAGGCCGTGATGAGGAGAAGAGGGGTCAGGTAAGGGGAGAGGTGTGAGCCCAGGAGTGCTTGACCAGGGCAGCCTCCAGCAAAGATGAACATCACACCGGGCTGCACTTGACAGCAAGGAGACCAGGAGACGCCAGGGGGACAGCGAGCATGCTGGTGATAGAACGGGGGGCAACAGAGGACCTAAGAGAGTTCTTTTGAGAGTAGAACCCCCAGTTCTTGCGAGCTCACTGACCATGGGATGTAAGGGAGACTCAAAGAAGAGGCTGTACCCAAGTGAGTGAGGTCATGGTGGTCTGGATGATAGAGGCAGTGGCATCAGAGGAAGGTCATTTAAGAGCATCTGTGCCAATACCCTCTGTTCTCGGGGAAAAGGGGCCGTGTGGCCATGTCCTCCAGCAGCCATGTTCCTAGCACATCCCAGATGTGCCTGGTTGGCCCTCTCCCTCCAGCTGGCTCCTCCATGTGGCTGCTCGCAACTCTCTCCCCTGGCAATTACATCCCCACTCCACCCAAACACCTTGGCCCCCGCAGTCCTACTTATCCCCATCTCCATGCCTTTCTGCCACCTAGAAGGACGTTGCTCCCAAGCACACTTTTACTGAGTGCTGGTATCAGCAATTAGTTGGACGTTTCCAGATGCATTTTCCCACGGAGTCCTCACGACAATCCTGAGAGATAGGCATTACAATCCTATTTTGCACATGGGAAAAATGACCCAGTTTACCAGTACGGGGAATAGTCTATTCAGTCATTCATTAAACAAATATTTAATAAATACCTACAACTTGTCAGGCTGTGTGAGAAACTCAACACAGTGACAGAGCTGGGTTTTGAACTCCAAACCCAGTGCTTTGCCTGCTGTATCTGTCCCCAGTCTCAGGTATTCCTTTCTCTCGTGCACAACTCTCCACTGAGTCACTGTCCGGCGCAAACCCTGTTGAGCACACTCAGTTCAGTCAGCCCATGGCTACTTCTCCCATCAGATTGCCAGATGTTTGAGGACAGGAACTGTTTTTATCTTTGCATCTCCAAATTCGTCTGAGAGCAAGTCCCTCAATAAAGGAGCATTGAGGGAAATTGAGCTGGCTTGCTGGATATACAGATCCTTCCTCAGGAATGCAGGCACCAAAACCATGCCCTGGTTCTTTAGTGGCATTTAAAGCAGAACATTGCATTTAGAACCCCTCTTTTCTATGAGGCACTTAGAGCACTTTCTAGATCATAGGTAATTCATCCATGACACACCTTGCTCCTGTGGGAACAGGAGCAAGAAATGCTGCTCTCATTTTACTGATGGAGAAATTCAGCATAGAGCCTGTCCTGGTGTCATACAGGAAGCCAGCAGAGGACCAAGGAGGTGGATTCTCCTCCTCCCTCTGTGTTCCATCCATCCTGTCCTCTGGATCCTGCTGTGCCTCCAGGGCGGAAAGAGCCCCTCTGTCCGACAGGGACTGCTGTGCACAGCCCTGACGCCTGGATGCAGAGCTCTGACCCAGATTTCCCAAGGCCTGAAACACCTATTTTATCTAATGTACAAATGGAAAAGTTTGGGTTATAAGATTAAAAATTGATAACTGCAAGCATAGCTTTTAAGTTAACCTAAGATGAAAATATTTTATTCATTCTTTCAGGGCAGGAATTCATATTTGTTCCCTAGGACAGTGACAAGCACATAGTAGCTGCTTGATAAATATTTATTAAATAAATGAGTTTATTTATTCTCTTATTTGACTTTGGTGAGATTCAAAGGTTGGACAGGTTGGAGTCCTGTTTTCATGACTAAGTATGCCTCATTTTAAAAGACCAGTGTGGATGTCTGCACATCAGTGATGATGATGACGATGATCAATCCTGACTGATTGCTTGTAAGGCAAAAGCTCTTGCTTCTCCTCATATAAGTCATGTGTGCTGAGTTGTTTCCTGATATGTTTTTTTTTACCTGTATCTCTTAAAGAACCCTCTTTTTTTCATCAGCCCATTACTCTCTCAGAAGGCCACCTAGAATTAAGGGTGCAATTTTAGCCATGGAATACTGCGGAATGAACTAATTCATTAGGGATTCAATGGTGTTCTTTTTTTTTTTTTTGAGACGGAGTCTCGCTCTGTCACCCAGGCTGGAGTGCAGTGGCCGGATCTCAGTCCACTGCAAGCTCTGCCTCCCAGGTTTACGCCATTCTCCTGCCTCAGCCTCCCGAGTAGCTGGGACTACAGGCACCCACCACCACACCCGGCTAGTTTTTTTGTATTTTTTAGTAGAGACGGGGTTTCACCGTGTTAGCCAGGATGGTCTCGATCTCCCGACCTCATGATCCGCTCATCTCAGCCTCCCAAAGTGCTGGGATTACAGGCTTGAGCCACCACGCCCGGCCTCAATGGTAATCTGTTAGCAAAAGGTTCACTTTGGCCAATGGGCACTGACCATTTTTCTACAGAACTCACAAGTCTTATCTGAAACTTTCACTAAATTACATTTTGAATACTAATTTGCGTTATCTAAAAGATAGAATTTTCTAAACCAAGGCAAGCTTTGGCCTAGCCCCTATTTCAGCTATGCCCAAGGAAATAGAGTATCAATTCAATTTCATTGTATTTGCCCTTCTTCCTCTACTTCCTCCCCCAACAAAATCCATTTTGTGTAACATCAAAAGAGAGCTTTGGCAAAGGTATATAAACAGTAGTCATGATTGCCACTCACGGGTTCCCCCTTTCCCCTTCTCCCAGGCACATGTAGGATTTTGCTTCCCCTTCCCCTCAAGTCAGACATGCCACGAGGCTTGCTTTGGCCATTGGCATGTGAGCAGCGATGACGAGGGCCACTTCCCTGTGGAAGTCTTTGAGAGCAGGTGCATGATTCACACCTTCTGTTTCCCTACTCTGGCGACTGGCGACATTCCAAATGGTGGGGCTCCATTGTGCTGGAATAAAATGGAGTGGAGTCCTCCTCTCCCATGAGAATACCATATAGGGTGAGGGGGGAGCAAATCTTTATGAATTTTCACTCCTGAAATGTTTATTTATTGTTGCAGCACGCACTGGCCCATCCTGACTGATTAAAGAGAAGGTTTAAAATCAGCAGCTCTGGTTTAGAATATGTGCATCCTTCCTCCCTGTTTCTCTCTCACTGTGCCCACACTCACATCTCTCTCTCTTTCTCTCTCTCTGTCTAGAAAGAAAGGGAGTGAAATTGTACTCTTACTTTGAGTACTGCTATGATTCTAATAAATCCAGTAGTCTTTTGATTCATAAAAGAATGATAGTCCCAAAGGACTAGAGGCTTTTCATACCAGGCATGCACCTTCCTCAATGTAAGGTCCTCCACCTGTGACTGAGTTGTTGGTGGGACTGGGTGTGACTGAGGCAGTGGCCCCTGTGATAAGTACATCAGCCTTTCCAGTGCTTCCAGAGACAGCATGAGTTGCCCAAGTGGCAGAACTGGCAGCTACAGTCCTCTTTTAATACGTAGCCATACCTCTGTTCATATTTCTAAAATGACTCTCCCCTCGTGTGTGTCAGAATCATCGAATCAATTAACTACTGTAGTTCTTGTGATCAGGAGGCCCGAACTCTAGCCCCTGTTTTATGTCTCATCTTTCTTTGTAAACTCAATGTTTTCATCCATAGATTAGGCATCATAGTATTGATTGTCTACTATTTAAAAATATTGTGTGTGCATTGTTCAGACCCAATGGAAGATCAATAAATCACTTCTCATAGGAAACTTGCCACTGACCAATATCTATAGAACAAGGCAAAGTGAACTGCTTTGAATAATTGCAATCATCTGATCAAACAAGTCTTCACCAAGTCAATTTTCTTAAAAAAAAAACTCTTTATTTTTAAGAGCAGTTTTAGGTTTACAGAAAAATTGACAATAATGCATAGAATACCTTAATACCCCATCTCCCTTTGCACAGTTTATCTTATTATTAATATCTTGCACTCGTGGTATTTTGTTATAAGTGATAAACCAATATTGATACATCATTGTTAACTAAAGTCCATAGTTTGTATTAAGGTTCACTCTTGGTTTTGCAGTCTCTGAGCTTTGACAAATGCATAATGTCATGTATCCACCATTACAGTGTTACACAGAATAGTTTCGCTGTCTTCAATATCTACCTCGTGTGCTTCACCTGCTCACTCCTTCCCTGCCCCTCCAAGCCCTGGCAACCACTGATCTTTGCCGGCTCTATAGTTTTGCCTTTTCCAGAATGTCATATAATTAAATTATATAGTGGGCAGCCTTTTTGAACTGGCTTCTTTCATTCAGCCATATAAATTTAAGGTTCCTCCATGTCTTTTCATGGCTTGATAGCTCATTTCTTTTAATCGCTGAATAATATTCCATTATCTAGATGTACCAGTTTATTTATTCATTTAGCTACTAAGGGACATCTTGGTTGCTTCTAATTTCTGGCGATTATGAATAAAGCTCCTATAAACAGCCATGTATAGTTTTTTTTAAAAATGTCCAACTTTTAAGTTCAGGGGTACATGAGCAGGATGTGCAGGTTTGTTACATAGGTAAACGTGTGCCATGGCGGTTTGCTGCACAGATCAACCCATCTCCTAGGTATTAAGCCTGCATCCATTAGCTCTTCTTCCTGATGCTCTCCCTCCTCCCACCCCCACCCTCCAACAGGCCCAGTGTGTTGTTCCCCACTCCATGTGTCCCTGTGTTCTCCCATCATTCAGCTCCCACTTCAAGTGAGAACATACAGTATTTGGTGTTCTGTTCCCTATGTGCAAGTTTTTGTGTAGACGTAAGTTTTCAACTCACATGAGTAAATGCCAAGGGGTGCCATTGCTGGAACATGTCGTTAAGACTATATTTAGCTTTCTAAAAAACTGCCAAACTCTCCTAAGTGGCTGTACCATTTTTCATTCCCCTCAGCAGTGAATAAGAGTGCTCATTGTTCCACATCCTTGCCAGCATTGGGTGTTGCCAGTGTTTGGTTTCCAGTAGATGTGTAATGTATCTCATTGTTGTTTTAATTTGCAGTTTTCTAATGACATAGGATAGTGATCATCTCTTCATATGCTTATTTGACACCTGTATATCTTCTCTGGTGAGGTGTCTGTTCAGATCTTTTGCCCACTTTTTAATTGAGGTATTTGTTTTCTTATTGTTGAGCTTTAACTATTCTTTGTATATATTTTGGATATAAACCTTTTATTAGATGTGTATTTTGTAAAGATTTTCTCCCAGTCTGTGGCTTGTCTTTTCATTCTCTTCACAGTGTTTTTCAAAGAGCAGAACTTTTAAATTTTTGATGAAGTCCAGCTCATCAAGTTTTTCTTTCATGGATCATGCTTTTAGTATCATATCTAAAACTCATTGCCAAACCTAAGGTCACCTAGATTTTTTCTTCTACATTATCTTCTAGAAATTTTATAGTTTTGCATTTTGCATCTAGGTCTATGATCCGTTTAGGTTTATGAGTTAATTTTTGCAAAGAGTGTAAGGTTAGTGCCTAGATTCGTTTTTTCTGCATGTCCATGTCCAGTTGTTCCTGCACAATTTGTTGTAAAGACTGTCTTGACTCCATCATATTGCCTTTGGTCCTTTGTTAAAAGGAGCAATTGACTACATATGTGTGGGTTTATTTCTGGGCTTGCTATTCTGTTCTTTTTATTTACTTATCTATTCTTTCATCAACACCACACCGTCTTGATTATTGTAGCTTTTTAGTAAGTCCTAAAATCAGGGAGTGTCAGTCCTCTGTGTATTAGTAAATACACATCCTAGAAAATAACAGGAGAAAAAAATCTAGGTGACCTTAGGTTTGGCAATGAGTTTTTAGATATGATACTAAAAGAATGAAAGAAAAACTTGATGGCTGGACTTCATCAAAAATTTAAAGTTCTGCCCTTTGAAAGACACTGTGAAGAGAATGAAAAGACAAGTCACAGGTTGGGAGAAAATCTTTACAAAATACACATCTGACAAAGGGCTTATATCCGAAATATGTACACAGAATACTTAAAGCTCAACAATAAGAAAACAAACAGTTCAAGTTTAGTCTAGGTTTAGTTTGTTTAGCTTATTCAATTATGAATAAACCTGCACATGGATGTTTATAGCAGCTTTATTCATAATTGCCAGAATTATGAATTTTAATATTGTATTGACTATTCTGAGTCTTTTGCCTCTCCATTTAAAGTTTAGAATCATCTTGTCAATATCCACAAAGTAATTCGCTGAAATTTTTATTGGAATTGAGTTTAATCTAAAGATCACGCTGGGAAGAATTTAAATCTTAAGAATGCTGAGTCATCCTACCCATGAACACAGAATACCTCTCCATTTATTTAGACCTTCTTCGGTATCTTTGATCAGAGTTTTCTAGCTCCTCGCATGTAGATCTTGCACATACTTGGTTAGGGTTATATCTAAGTATTTCAAAATTTTGGGGGGCTAATGTAAATGAAAGCAATTTTTAAAAAAATAAGTTGAACTGAGTTGTTGTTTTTAAACAATTTGGCTGTTTCTTCTACTAATTTTGCAAATTAAGCCAAAAGGTTTGCAGAAGTGGAAATACACTCAAGTTTTCAATTCTTCTTGTTTGTACCAAATGCTTCTGTTCATATAGAATATTTTCAACTTGACCCTACTTTTGGTTATTTGCATACTCATGAGGTTAGAGATCTCTGAAATTGAATATGATATTAGAATTTACACTTATTATAGAAAATAAAATGCATTGTTCTGGTCAGAATATTTCACTGAGTACTGGATCTGGTACCTTCCACTGATGGTGTTCATAAGAAGAATGAGGAAATGCTTCTTTCTTCTTGAGGGACCCCTCCCTTTCTAGCCAAGTAAAAGCCCTGGATCTTAGAAGGGAAAACGAGTCTGTGTGGCTCAAATTTCTAAATTTCATTTGAAATTAGGACAGTGGCCAGTCACACATGTCAGCCTCAATTTCTCTCCCTAGTGACTGGAGCATCACCATTCTCATACCTCAGTGCTAAAATGCCAGGGAGCTGGAAAGCTGATGTACTGACATCCCCAAATCCACATACTGTGGACCAGGCTTGTGTAACATCAATCAGAAAAACACTTTCTAGATTCCAGGAGGCAAATGTTTATGCTTTGATCCATATGGGTAGTTTTAAAAATAAGCTATAGCACTCCCTTCCAGAATGCTCCATTTAAAATGACAGTAAATTTAAGAAATGAGTACTCTGGAAAGGCCCTATCAGGACTGTAGTATCAGCTGTGCTCTTCCTCCTGGCAGGTACTCAGCTCATAGGTAACAAGACTATCTGGAGAAGCTCTCTCTTTTCCATCAACAGCATGAATGTCTGTCCTTCAAAAGGCCAGATTCCTCTCCTTGCTCTTGGTTCCACGAAGGCCTGCCTACTTTTCTTCTGTGCTCTCTGAGGAGCTAGCCTTGGAAAACCACTGATGCTGTGTGTCACATGTACACACAGGCTCATTTGCTCAAGCTCTTAGTCTTCCTGGCCATTTAACGCACAAGCAATGAAGTCTGGTGACCCACTTCTGGGTGTCAGGTTCCAACTTGGACTCATCCTCAGGCCTCTCACAAGGTATTCTCCCTTGGAATTCCCTCTGCCCATGACTAATGCAGCCACAAGGTCAAAACTCCTCATCTCAAGGGGCTGGCCTGAAAACCATTGCCCATCCACACATCACACTTCATAGGATAGGACCAATGAATGTCAGCTCGGAAGGCTGACAATGGCAAAGCGTTTGGAGTTCTTCAGAGGGAAAAGGATATTTAGGGGCTAACTTGCATTATAGTCAGTAGAATAAGAACCCAGTTTTTTCAACTGCAGGACCTGGTGACAGTTTCTCCAGTAAAACTCCGTATTAGAACATGTGAATTTCACTTTGCAGGTGGAACCCACCCATGCTGTTTGCAGCAGTGTACGGGACCTTCCCATGTAAGTTCTGTGATTTGAGATTATTAGTTTCTGGCACTGTCTTGTGTTTTGAGCAATTCCTGTCAAATGTATTTGGGAGTTATTTTCCTTTAAAGAATGTGACACAAAAACAAGTTTTTAGTAAAGTGTTTTGAAAAGGCAACAGGGTAAGGAAAAGCTGGGCAAAAAATCAAGCTAGTAATGAACTGAGTAAGTCTCTAATTATATTGAATTTATAAATAATAGGATAAGGCAGGCTTAGCAATCTTTTGAGTGAAATTGCGTGCCTAGAGGAAGAACAAGCTCCCCTTAAACTTATGGAAAATGGATAAACATTTTGTATCATTACATTTTATTTTAAGTATCTCTCACTCTAGACTTTGAAAGGTCTAACTGGTCCAAAAACACAGGTTCTTCAATAAGCATTTTATAGAAACGGATGGTTTTTTCTCAAAACTAAGTTTGGTTTTGATTTTTTTTCCTGTATGAAGCCTTGAGTATGGACATCTTGCCATGTAGTCCTATTGGCCATGAATTTTCAAGGTGAGACCCCAAAGTAAAATGTAGAAAGTGCTCGGTGAAATTTCTACACACCAAGCTGGAAATGCAAGAGTTAACCAGGGTGAGTTCTCCAATAAAACAATTTAATCAGATGTATAAATAATTCATTTGATGACCATAGAACTGCCTCAGCATCATTTGTCTCCAATAAGCCAAATCCACAAATAAATAGGGTGTTGGCTGGCACTGAGGCTCTTGTCTCTCACAGTATGAGCCTGAATGGAGCCCCATCTTGAGGAGCCATCCATCATTTGGACGGATTGCTAACAAACAACAGACTAGAGTAGAAAAGCCCTACAGTGTTATGGGGTCTGCACTCCCCAGATCATGCCACTCAGCCCCACACTCATGGTGAATGTATGTCTGGTGTCTGCAGGTGAAGGCTGAGGCTCTTGGTGGCAGGCCATGGTGGGCAGGGCCCTTGAGGCCTCCAGAGTCTGCTTTGAGGGACTTTGGGGTCTCTGTTTTATAAATACTCACTTTGTCCCCCCCATCCTATGCCTGGCACTGTGCTGAGAGCTTCCTGTTACATCCCCACAACACCCAGCCAGATAAGAATTATTACGACTGTCCCTGCTGTGTAGAGACGGAAACCCAGAAACCAGGATTTAGAAAGTCATAGCATCTTGTGGTGCATATATGGCAGAGCTGGACTTAAACTTAGTCAGATTTCTTAACCACTGGCTTATACAGGGATATTCTTATGAAATCTTCTTCTAAGATACCCAGGTCTTATAGAGATATTCTGAAAAGTTTATGGGCACAGAGATCAACCAGCTTCATGGGGAAACTGAAGTGCAGAGAATTCAGGGACTTCCTAGGAGTCACACACATGCCAAGCCAAGGGCAGGTTGGAAATGATTTCTGGGAACCTGCCTTCCAGTTAGAACCACTGCTTCACACACATTGGGGTGTGTGTGACCTTCACTCAAGTGGCCTGGCTAGAGTCAGGGGCCACAGCAGAGGCTTCCTTCTTCCCCCCCGGGTCGTGGCCTCAGTCTCCTCTTCTATCAAATGAAAAGAGTTAGGTTTTCAAGTCTTTTGTGTACAATTTAATGACTGAAATCCTACAGCCACCACAGACAAGAAGAATACTTCACGATGCAATCAACAATCCTTCACCCTTCTGGAAGGAAGAGCACCAGGGCTAGGGCCCCGGGGGAACTTAAAGAGTGATGATGCTGGCTCGTCTCCCACCTGCCTCATGCAACCTGCAGATTGGGAAGCAGCCTCCCTGCCCACCCACCCCTACCTCCAATGATAAAAGGACTTTGGGAGGCTTAAACCAAAGCATTATGGCTTTTCTCTAACTGCTCACTACCATCTTGGGGCAAAATTTATACCTCTATGTGAATGGCTCTATATTCCTTTATCCTTCCCTGGAGCCATTTCGTCCACCGGATTATGAGTCCTTGAATCAGGAAGCAAGATTTTACCTTTAATGTCCTAGAAAATCATTGTAAGATATGTCACAAGGATGAAACAAAGTCATCATTTTTTTTTAACCTGAGGCTTTGATAACCCTTTTAGTCAGATGCTTTTGCATAAAGCTTAATCCTGGGTGAATTTACTCTGCCAGGAGTTAATGCATTTAGCAACAAGGCATTACAGCAAATGCCACTGCCTGTCAGTTGCATGACTTCAGGATCATAAAGAACCTGCTGCTCCAAGTTTCCTGTATCTTTCCTCTTCTCCCCAAAGATTGGCACTTGCTTCTGTTTTATTCAATCCTTGGATAAAAGATCAGAGGATTGCTTCTGAATTTGAACTTCTGTGTGGAACCACATTAGCTTGGCAAGTCCTAAACCTTCATTATTTTCCTTATCCAAAACCCAATGTAATTTGTATTCTGATTTCAGAGATACCATTTTAGCTGACCTTTAAGATGCCCTCTTAAAATAACTGACGCGCTAGACGGCCGATCTTCATATATGCAGGACCACTGTTTGTCTTTTGATATATTCAGCAGTCTGCCTGCTAATGTTTATGCGCCTCCAGATAGTCTTATTATATGTCATCATTCTTATTATCATCAGCATTCCAATGCTTGTTTTCTTTACTTTATCTGTTAAGCAGAAGTATATTCAGTGTTCAAAGTGATACATCATAAAGGTAGAAAAAGGTGAACCCTTTGATATATGACAAGTCTTTCATAGCATGAAATAACTATTGCCTATTATTTTACTCCTGACGTTTTTATTTTTAAGGGAATTTCACTTGATTTGTGGTGCTGACACCTTTGATATGTTGTTTCCAGTGACCTTACATCCAAAATCAGTAGCGTGTGACATTTGATGGCCCAGATAAAAAACATTAATGGTGGAAGAGAGGGTTTATTTTCCTGGTCATAAATTAAGTTTAAATAACTCTGAATTTATTTTAAACTCTTCAGTACTTTTTACTGTCCAAGCAATAAATGTATTTATTACTGGGGTCTACCTGGGTTTCCTAAGCAGAGCCTTTTTGCTTGGCTGCTTTGAACCTTTTTCTTCTTTCTCATGGAAAGCTCTCCTTGCCTGTAAATGCTGATTTGCCCAAACTGTTTTCTAATTTCTATAAGCAGGCATCAGAGAAAGGGATGCTTATCAGAGAGGTAAACCAAAAGCGTGTTTGTTGTCAATCAGGTAAAGAAAAGCAGGAGTTCATAAAATGTTCGCTGAGGCAGGTAATCTAGTCCAGAATGGATTCAGACATGGTTTAGGGCAAGTCGGGAAACAGGCAGCAGTGGTCATGGCCCAATTGTTCTACAGTTCTGTGTGGAAGGTTTCCGTTAGTTCCCAATTTAAATTTTCACAAAAGCGGAAACCCATTTCTCCATCTTTGTCTTATGTGTATATGTGTATGTGTTTATAGTTCCCATTCATGAGGTGTATCATAAACTTGTATTGAGAATTTCTCAGCTTAAAAATTTTATGATTTAAAAAATTCTCTGTATTTGTTCAAAAATTGCCTTATATGTTTTATTGCAATATAATTCACATATCATAAAATTTACCATTTTAAAGTGTGCAGTTCAGTGGGTTTTGGTCTATTCACAATGTTGTGTAATCTCACCATCACCTAATTCCAGAACATTTTCATCACCCAAAAAGGAAACCTCATATGCATTAGCAATTACTTCACACACCTCCCCTCCCTAGCCCTGACAACTGCTAATCTACCTTATATCTCTGTGTATTTGCCTATTCTGTACATTTCATATAAATGAATCATACAATATGTGACCTTTTGTAGCTGGATAATTTTATTTAGCATAATGTTTCTAATGTCCATCCGTGTTGTAGCACGTGTCAGTACTTCATTCTTTTTTGTGGTTGAATAATATTCCATTGTATAGCTGTCATGCATTTTGCTTAGCCATTCATTGGTTGATAGATTTTTTTTATTTAAAATTTTCATCTATATGTTCAAAAGTTGACTTATAGTTACTTCCCTGGGCATTTCTCCTGTTTAGAATATTTTTAAAAGTTAAACCTTTAAAAATGAGACAAAATATATGTTATTTTTATATCTGCAATAATAACCATCATATATTTTTTATTAATTAAGTATAAATTTCCTATAGAGTTTTCCACAAACTGGGAGAAAAGTAGACTCTAAGAAGCTCTTCCTTGTATGAGTAAGGTAGTGAAATTACAAGTCATTCACTAAATATAAATTAAAATGTAAAGATATATGTGATTCTGGAGTATATGAAATGTGTTCAGATAGTCTTTCAAGGAGACCAGCTGCCTGATCCCTTTAAGGACCCCAGGACACTTTCCTCTGGAGTAGAGCTATATTTGATGTGTGTTTATCCATCACTAGACTGTAAGTGACAGATAAATCTTACAACAACGCTCAGGTCTGCTTTATCTTCATTTTATCTCCAGAGCCCCATTACAATGCTTTGTACCTAGAAGGCTCTCAGAAACAGAAATCTGGTGAATTAGTTAAATTATATGCTTCTCTGCCCTCTGCTTTCCATAAGAAAAAAAAGAAAAGACCTATAAAAGGCATTCTGAACCCTGTAGGTTGGCTCCTGTTTACCATGTACATCTAGAGAAGTGTACAGTTCATGCTTGTATGAAATAATGAACATTCACAAAGTGAGTATACTTCTACAACCACTGCCTAAATCAAAAGCAGCAATATGGCCAGCCCTCTGGCAACCCTCGGTGCTCTCCCAAGCACTCCTCCACCACCATCCTCTCTGCAACCACTGCCCTGATTTCTAACACCCTAGGGGAGTTTTGCCTAATTTTAAATTTTGCATGAATGGAGTCTCATCATATGTATTACTTTTACACCCATAATATTTTCAAGATAAGGATAAAGAGCAAAATTTTTGGTCTTATCACAAAGATATACTTGATATACAATCTTTAGATTCTAAATGACAAAGACTGAACTAATCTAAAGGACAAAAATGCAAACCCCATTTTCACCTCTGGCTAAACTGAATTTTTAAAAAATATCTCTTATGCTTTCTTATGTTTTAATGATCATTCATGATATTGCTTAATTTTAGAGCATAGAAAATTGCAAAGTACAGTAGCAAAGACATGGAATCAACCTAAATGCCTATCAATGGTTGACTAGATAAAGAAAATGTGGTACATATACACCATGGATTACTATGCAGCCATAAAAAAAGATGATATCATATCCTTTGCAGGAACATGGATGGAGCTGGAGGCTGTTATCCTTAGCAAACTAATGCAGGAACAGAAAACCAAATACTGCTTGTTCTCATTTATAAGTGGGCACTAAAAGATGGGAACACTTGGACACAAAGAGGGGAACAACACACACTGGGACCTATCAGAGGGTGGAAGCTGGGAAAAGGGAGAGGATCAGAAAAAAATAACTAATAGGTACTAGGCTAACTACCTGAGTGACGAAGTAATCTGTACAACAAACCCCCATGACATAAGTTTACCTATATAACAAACCTGAACATTTAACTCTGAACTTAAAATAAAAGTTAAAATTTTTAAAAAGTGTCAAGCAGACTAAGTTTATACCACCTCCTTCTGTCTTGATCTTTTCTATCTCCATCTTTTTCTCTCAGAGACCCTTTCCTAGGCTTCTTCATAATTCATCCCAACATAATTCTTCCCAACTGATAATGAAAGTGTTCAATAACGATTAGTGACCACCTCCTTCTAGGGGACCTCTCAAGGTTTGCAAGGTCTTAAATCCTCAGGAGATACTGGGATTTGAGCTGGTGTGGCTGTGAGCCATGGTACCCGTGAGAACAGGAAGCTGAGAGGAATGAGTATCTTGAGTTCAAGCAAACCTTGTGACAAAGTCGCTCAGGTTATCCCTGAGGACTGGAGGAAGAGGTGTGTGGCTGGCAGAATAACAGCCCAATGCAGAGCTAGGAAGTAAAACTGATCCACCAGGTGACAGAATTATGATGCAAAAAGGTCTTGACAGTCTAAAATGATAGCCCCAAACTCACTGAATTTAATGGCGATAAACATAAGGTTCAGTTATCAGGATAAATAACCAGTGACACACCTACGGGCTGAAGGGGGCTGACATTCAGTCAACTGTAAAAAAGAGTCCTGGGGATCTCAGGTGACTGTCAGGGGAATATGTGGTGGCTGCCAATAGGCTGCTTTAATCATAGACTTCTCCAGAACAAAAGAGGTCACTGTTCCCCTTTATTTTGCCAGAGTCAGATGCATTTGGGCTATTTTATTTGGTTTTGAGCACCACATTTTAAAAAGAACATAGTAAGAGTGGAGAAGGTTAAGGAAGGATGGAAAGGATGGTAAGTGATTGGGAAACCTCGCCATGTGAGGAGTGGTTGGGGGCCTGGGCCCTCTTAGTTACAGGTGTTCCATAGCCTCCACCCATCTGAAGGGAGGCAGGAGGCGGGAGACGGGAGGCAACTGCTAACCGGTGCATGACCTTGGAAGACATCTAATCTTTTTGCAAGTTGTGAATGGGTTTTGACCAGATGATCACTAAGTTCATGCCTGATCAAAAAGCTTTGTAACCCATATAAACCAGAGACATATGTGGCTCAGTCTCAGAGCAGTGTCCCATTCAAACATAGTTTAACAGCCAGACTTAATTAAAAATCAATTTCACTAAGAAACTGATCTTTGTCAATGGTCACTGTATTTACCCCACACTCATTCTGATCCATCAACCTGCCCTCCCCTTTGCTGCCTTATCCCTTCCAAAAGTCCCCAGAAGAGAACTAACATTTGTCAAACACTCGATATGTGCCAGGTCACTTTCACACAGAGTGTCTCATTTCATTTTCATGGGAACCATGTCATATATACACATGTGTGTGTGTATATACATACATATATATATATAATTATTCTTTTGCCCATCATTTGACCGAGGTCCCAGCCGGTGAGTAGAGTCAGGGATTTGAAGTGAGGTTTGCCCTCTCAAGTGGCAGCCGTCTCCCAGAGCTTGGCTGGGTTTGCCTGCAGTTGTCTGTTCTGTTTGCTGTGGTCTGTGTATCTGACTCCATGCTTCCAGCCTGGCTTTTGATCTGAGGACAGAGAACCAGGCCAATATTATGGGGCAGGATGTTTGTTTTTTCCCTAAGGAAACTTTTCTTGCTCCCTGGTTTGCTCTTCCATGTTGAGAATCCTCATGTCAGTCCTTCTCATACTCCCTGACATACACATTGGAGACTGAGCTGACCCAAGAAGAGACTCCAAGTGATAATTCTGTATTTCCTTTGGACTCACCAAGGCCGAATGTTTACCCTTCCCCCAGCTCAGTTCGCTTGTCTTCTATGCACCTGGCTTTGCTCTCCAGTTTCCTTGATTTACAAAGACTGCTCCATAACCAACTAGAGACACAAGTGTTTTCATTAAATTGCGCCATCATTAGATAAGGCACTGGGGTTCAGGGCTCAGGCCACTAGGCTACAGGGTATACTGGTCCAGGCCTATTCAGAGAACTCCATTTCTTTTATGTGAGAAAAGAAGATTGACTCTCCACATTCAGGGTCTAGTTCAGTGCCAGCCAACAAATGCTTATCAAATGAATGAGTGAATGAATGAATGCACAGTGGCACGCTCAGCACAGCTTTCAGTAACTTCCAAGTGTTGTGGGGAGCCTGGGGTGCTGCTGCTTCCTGCCTGTCTATGTCCTGGGCAGCTCACTGGAGTTCCGATATCCAAAAGTCAAGTACATTTGTAGAATATGCACTCATTAAATCCTCTGGTTAATCAAATAATGTATTAATGAAGTAAAATTTATTCCAAGGATTTATTTTTAAAGATAAAGATAAAAGCAAGAAAGAAAAGAAAAGAAGGAGGAAAGATTGATTCTACACACCAGAGCTCATCAGAGTCATAGTGAGGGCAACTTTGAAAACCTTTTCACCCATCACATTGCAAGAAATCCGAAGTACCTCCACTCTCCTTGTACCTACTTGCTCCCGAGTAGAAAAGACTTGCAAAACAAGAACAGCAGTGGGGAAAAAACAGGTAATGGTGCAAGAAAACTCTACATAGTAAAAAGAAAAAGGTTAACCTATCTTTTAGCTTCTTATGGAAGAGGGAGGCTGGATCAACCCATCATGGCAGAGGACAAAGCTGCAGAGAGGAAAGCTGACTTTCTGCAGGTTGGGGCTGAATATAGAGCCAGGCACTATGGCATTTTCCAATGGAGGGGTCTCTACTGAGCAGGAATGCAACATCTCATTAGTATGGGGCGCTGCTAATGATCTGATAAGCTCTTTCATCCATTACTGATGGATGCCTTCCAGAAGACCTCTGCACACATAAGCCCTCAGACACTTCTGTGAACCCCTTTTCCCTGGTCTTCATCATTAACCCCAATACCTTCACTGCCAGGAACTCCTGCTTTAGTGCTGGCTACCACATCCCCATGGTTCTGATTTTTTCTTGGCGGTTTGGGAGGGTCAGGAAACAAGGGGGAAAGAAGTTTGGTTATCTTTTGAGTTTTCAGCAGGAATGCCCAGCTGCTCACAGCCAGTCATGGTGAGGGAATGACTGTGAACACCAGGACTAACCCCCACCCCAATTCGGACCCCCTCTTAACACCAACTAATTGATTAACCAAGGGCTCTTGAAGAGAATGATTTGAGGAGGGTAATTTATAGAGATGCTATCTTTTGTCATCATTTGTCTTTGAAAACATAGAAGAAAACTGCTTTCAAGAGGATGTAGCCCGCCAACATGAGCAATGGCGGGCGGAACATCATCAGTTACAGCAGACTGCTCGATTGTGTGCCTTTCCAGCCAGTCACATATCCAATAACCACAAAGGGAAGAAAAAAATGCATCCTCGCTCCCTGTGTCTTAAACTTTTCCAGCACTGGCTTATGAAAATATTTGGGGTTGTTCACTGCTCTGCTCTCTGTAGCATAAACATTTATTTAAATGGGGCTGTCTCTAGTAATGAAGAATGAAGGAAAAACAATGGTCTGATTTTGACAAATTAACTTGTGATTTGGAGAGTCAGTGAAGCAGGGAAAAGACATTCCTAACTATACTAATTAAATGAGCTTGCAACATTTATTTTAATGCAATGGAACCAGCCATATGAAGATGAACATTTTAATTTATTTTGCAGTGACATTATGAAAAATTTCGCTGCTGCAGATTATCTACAAAAACAAATCTCATCAGCATCTAGGTTTGTGCAGGAAATTTCCATCTTTCACACGAGCCTGACCTTCCCTGGTGGAAGCAAGTGCAAATGAAAAGTTACTTGGAAAGTTTTTCTGAAGGTTGTCTTTCCACTGAGGCTGGGCTTCACGTTCAAATGACTTCTGCGCCAAACACATCCATTTTTCATGGTGCAGCGTAGATGAAAAATTCCAAATCCATTCTATGGGGAATGCAAATATAGCTCATTAGTTCTAAAACATTTTTCATGAAAGACTGCAGAGTGTTTGCCGGCAGATGAGGCTGCATAGTTCCAGCCAAGAATGAACACCACAAGTCCCGCTAATTGTTTTTTAAAGTTGTTCCTTTATTTCTCTGGCACCCAGTAGCTATTGAAAATAGGGAACAATATGAAAAATGGACATGGAGCCTAGCTCACTTTGACAGTATTCAGTACTTCTGTCTTTGGGGTTTGTTTTTGTTTTTCCTTTTTCTTCCTCTCTCAACTTGCAACTCTAATCTAGAACGAAAGGGTGGTTTGCAGACCACTGACAACTTTTGCCTCTCCTAGAGACACATAGAGGTGATTGATTCCGGAGCGTTGGCCGTGGCCTGAGGCAGTGTCCCTGAAGCCTTGTCCTCCGGCCGCAGGCTCAGGTGGCCACTGAAGCAGCACCAGCAGACAAAACGGCTGCCTTCCAAAGACAGTGGGAGGACTGCTGGCTCCTGGCCACCACCACAGCCCGCTTAAAAAGTCATGCAGTCCAGAGACGTCTTCCAGGCTGATATTCCCACTGGAGCTCTGCCAGGGCACTGCAGAGGACAGCAGACCACCTCCCTTGCCAGGCCAAGGAAGGAGCTAGGGAAAGGGAATAGACGGTGGCTCTGGGCAGGACCTGGTAGGCAAAGCCTCTCTTGCTTTGGAGACCTTCAAACCCACCTATTGTTTTCCATCTGAGGCACCAGAGAAGGTCTATCTGGACCACACTGCTCTGAGGAAACCATTTAGGGCCTCTCTGTGGGCCTCGAGCCTCTTCTTACCCAAATCATCACATGCGGTTTGACTGAGGCTGAGACGAAGCCACCCCTCCCGGCTTCTTGGCCAGTTCTCTTCAGTTGTGGACTCGGCGCACCCCGGGGGAGCTCCAAATGGGGTCTGCATTACCCTCTGGGGCTGAGTTTTCCAGCCTCTGGTTCTTAGCCTGCTGGGGCTTCAATGTCCTGCTCCTCTGTGCTGGTATTGCATTATAGGGGACAGGGGGCAGCTGAGAATGTGTGCCTCACCCCTGCGCATCCTTGTCCCCAGCATTTGCAGGACAAGGGGCTGCTGTTCCAGCACACATGCATGGCCCACTAGAAGGGATGGGGTGGTCTACCTACATGGGAAGGGCCTGTTTACTCCACCCTGACCTGGGCAACCTCAACACGGTCTGAAACATCCTTGTCACCTGCAAGTTTTGGACAGGCACCTGGCAGCTGCGGGGTCTCCTGGAGGCCCCAGCTCTGTCTCCATTTGGTCTGAGGAGAAGGGGGTGGTTATCCTCTGGTGAGGGTTGGTTGCTGCAATGCGTCAAGCTCTGTGGGAATGAGAGCAGGCTCCTCATGTGTGCCCATGGTCTTATTTAGAAAAGCAACTGTCACTGCTATTTCTTCAATACAGAACATTGCCTCCAGTTCAGCTCCTATCTGTCATTTGAGGAATGAATACTTTGCATGAAAAAGTCACTATGCTCAAAAGAAGAAATGCGTGTTTTCTCATGGGAGGGAAGTAAAATGAATTATAGACAAACCTACTGATAGGACCAATTATTCCCATCTCTCCCTCTTCTCTGCCACCTCCTGGCAAAAGCCAAGTAAGCCATTTAAGAATTCAGAAAATTTTAAATCACAGGCTAAGAAGGGCTTATTCGGAATTCTGTTGGGGCTCAGCCAAAAGCCCCATGGTGATGTCCTAGAGCGTCCTATGAGATGATAGAATTAGGTTTCCTGGAATGAGCGTGATAAAAAAAAAATCTCAGAAACTGACCTGCTGCAGAGAATCTGCCACACCCTGCCCCTCCACCCCACCCCTTTTAATAGCCCTTACTTCAGATCCCAGTCCAAGCCCAAGGCTGCCTGGCACACGGCAGACATTCAAGAAATGCTTGTGAAATGAACAAGCTAGAAAACAATTTTTGAGAGGGAGGAGAAAGTATATCTTGGAGTGAAAAGTGTGCCCTGGCAGTAGGGACCTCTACAGACTCCTAAACTCAGGATGTATGGACTACCCTCTCCTCCCCAAACCAACCTATCCACTGGTTTTCATTCCTAAAGGCAGCACAGTGAGGTAGCCCAGGCAGGACTATGGAGCTTGTTTCTGAGTTTGAAACCCAGCTCTAACACTTGCTGCAAATTATATTTGCAAATTATGTAAAAAGGATGCAAATTATATTTTTGGCACATTTTCAGCACAATCACCTTGTTTCCTTGGGCAAATTATTGCCTGTGTCTCAGTTTTGTTGTCAGTAAAATGGTGGTGGCAACAACAGGACCTTCTTTAAAGCATTGTTGTGAGGATTGAATAGGTTAGGTTACTTAATCTAAGACAACCTCTATAGCCACAGTCATGACTATGCTCCAGGTCTCTAAATGGCCCACTGGGGAGATAAAAGATAGAACAAGACGTCTCAAACACTCATACAAGAGGAGGCTTGAACAGGGATCTTGAAGGTCCCTTAGTTCAACTCTTTTGTTTTATAGATGTGGAGACTGAGGTCCTGAAATGGAAACTGACTTGTTCAAGGTCCATAGCTAATGTCAGAGCTGGGACCCACCCCAGGAGTCCTCAGCTAGGATTTTGAAAGTTGCTGCAAAACCGACAGACACACTCAAGTTCCACCAAAGCAGGGCAGCATCACTGCTTAGCTGATAAACACGGAGCTCTGTACTTGGCACCCTTTTATGTTTCCGCTCAAGGGGAGTTTATAACACAGTTGGGAAGATAAAAGTATATGAATGCAACCCTCTATTGTATTAAGTGTACGTATACAACTCCCTATCGTATACAGCTTACCTATAGTAAGCAAGAGGGAGACAGAATAAAGGGTGGATGGGCAGGCATCATCTTTACAAACTCCCGAGATAATAAGTTTCTAGAATGTAGCAGTAGCTCACCCCAAACCTGCCTCTCCCTGGGAAGAGGTGCCCTCCCCAGGTTCCTCTGTAGTAACTCACAAATTCAATCTAAATTACAGCTTGTGTGGGTAGAGAAGATTACTGTTTTATTTGCCTGTGACTAAACTGGCCTTGCTCTTGAGCCCCCACCTGCAGAGAGGGGAAAATGAACTCACTTCTAATCCTGTTGACATTTAGTCCAGATGACTTAGTCCCTATAGGTGATGTCAAAACTCTCTTTGATAAAAGTGTTCCATCTCTCAGTGATGTCATTTCTGCCACTTCTTCTTTCCTTCTGAGGGCGTTTGGATATGTGGAGGGAGGGACAAGTCTGACCAGGTAACTCTGAGCAGGGCAGATTGGGGATCACTGGGCATGAGGTCCTTGACCTCCTCTGGCCTCCAGGGTGATGCCCACGTCCACCTGGGAGCTACTTGTTCTGTTGGCAATGGCTCCTGAAGCCTATGGCTGGGGAACTCCTAGTCTGGTTCTTTCTGCCGCTGATCCCTCTGGCTGCTGACTTAGTCTCACCTGGCCCTGACTAAGGGGTCCACTCTGCAGACAGGTCATCCGTCTCACAACACTCACTCTGGTAAGCTTTTCCCCAGCCAGACTCTAAATGCTTCTAAGGCCCTGTCTATGCCACATGGGCCCCAAGAGATGACTTGAAAGCAAAGGCTTAAGATCTCTGTCTTAGTCTGCTTGGGTTGCCATAACAAAATGCCATATACTGGGTGGTCTAAGCAACAGGAACCTTTTTTCTCACAGTGCTGGAGGCTGGAAATCCAAGATTAAGGTCTGACAGGGTTGGTTTCCGGTGAGGGCTCTTTTCCTAGCTTGCAGAAGGCCACTTTCTCATTTTGTTCTCACAGGACCTTTCCTCAGTCAGTGTTTGTGTAGAGAGAGAGATCTTGCTCTTCTTCTTATAAGGCCACCACTTCTCTTGGATTAAGGGCAAACCCTTATGAATTCATTTAACTATATCCTAAAAGCCCAGACTTGAAATACAGTCACGATGGGGGTTAGGGCTTCAACCTACACATTTATGGCAGGGGAGGTCACACAATACAGTTCCTAGCCATTTCTCTCTGCCTGACCACACTATGACACCAAGTTCCCAGGGGAAATCTAAAAGGGGATTTCTTTCTAGACTTCAAAAATGGGTAGAAAGGACAGTAGCCTCCCTTGGTCCTAGGTATTGTCTAGTTGAGGGAAAAGTGATAGGTGTGTGGCTTGTAGATGAGAAAAAGAAACTAAGATGACATTTCTTACAGCAAAGCAGAATGCTTGAGACTTGAGAGACTTGAGTTTTAATCTTCTAATGATTTTTTGTGTGACCCTAAAGTGACATAATCTCCTCTTTGGTTTTATTCCTTCTTCGCTAACTAGGGGGATGTCGACTTACTTCCTAAGGTGGTTGAAAGCAACCAACAAGACATAATTGCAAGTCTTTTTTTAAACAAAGATACTATTAGATGCTATAAACAAAAATAATGCAAAAGAATATACCTCCTCTCAAAATCCATGACATCCACAGAGTAAAGCAGGAGGGCTAATAATCGAAATCTCAGTTTCCTGCAGTTTGCAGGATTGCTAAGAGGAAAATGAGTCTTCCCATCTAGGGGTCATGGAGAAGCTTCGGGAAATTTGCCTAACTGAAGAGAGATGGATTCTATAAAATTCAGGACAACACAGAAAACATTCTGCATAATCCTCCAGTGACAGTTTGTCAAAGAGAAGCAAATCCTTCAGGACATTCTCTTTAATATACTTTTAGTAAATGTTTTATTGTATTGGATTATGGGAATTAGGGGAACAAAGGATCCATACCATATTTTTCAAAAGCAATATTTTTAGAATCACAAATTATATTGAAGTCTTTATACCAAGCGAATAAAAACAAAGATCAGAAGAACTAAATAGCATTTATATATGTCTCTACAGAGATATATATGTATATTAGCAAATTGAAATATAGCAAATACACACAAAAACACCCACATAAAAGAGATGCAAATTATATTTTTGACACATTTTCAGCACAATCACCTAATACAATTTTCTTTTATAGGCAGAGGTAATAAATAGTGCAAATGTATATTTATAGTGTATTTGACAATGTATTTGCTTTGAGTCAGAGGGAAAAGCTTGAGTGATTTTACCTTTGAAATGCCTCTCATCTACCTCAACTAAATTGCTGTTCTTTCTTGTGGATTTTTCGCTGTGACTGGGACTGAGGTGGGGAGCACCTTTCAGTCTCAAAGCTTGGTACATGTTTAGAATGACGATTTGGAGCTCACCTGAAACTCAGGATATTATTAGACTTGTGTGTGATTCTATCTCATCTCCTCTGTAAGACTGCATGCTTCTTGAGAGTAAGAACAAAGCCTGCTACTTCTCTACAAACCTTTCAGCCTCTGGGACAGTGACTTCCATGTAGCAGGTGCATCAGCAGATGAACTGGCTGTCATTCTGGGGTGTGGCCTGCAGGGAACCAGACATGTGCTGTGAGCTCCCAGCTGATGATCTGCTTCCAGGTTTCTGAGGACCAGAGGACTAATTGACTCTTAATTCAAGATCTGAGAGTATTTCCACAGCTAAGGAAGCCAGTTAGTTTCATTCCTTGAAGTGGATCCATCTCTCCAGTGTGTCACATGGATGTGCAGTGTTGACAGGTTGGTTTGGTCAAAGGGGCAAGTTAAATCAGGAGAGAGTGGCATGCTCTGCAAGCCCAGGTAGGTGAGGACTGAGCCCAGAGGCTCAGCTCTGGCAAAGAAGGGATAGCTGGAAGGTAGGAGTAGCAAATGAGGGTTTGGAAGCTGTGTCCCTCCACTAGAGAGTGCCTGCCCCATCTCAGCCTGTGCGTGCGGAAGGCCCTGGATGTGGAGTATTGCCAGGGGAAGCCTGTGAGTGATCCACCCTCAGAGGAGGGACAGGGAACCATCCCACAGAAGCAGAGGGAATAGGGAGCCCTGAAGATGGGAGGGAGACAGGGATGTGGAGAAGCCATCAGACCCAGGCTCCCTCCTCCCCACCAAAGTTCAGTGGTGTTCACCATAAGGACAGTTTCTGGAGCGAATCCTTGGATGCTGGTGACTAACATAACAGAGACTCAGCTGGTGCGCAGCCCTTTCTCCTCAATACCATGAAGCCAGAGGGTTCCTGGAGACAGCAACCCTGCCAAGCATCAAATGCACTCTGCAAAGGAACTGCAGGGAAATGAGAGACCATTACTCTATATGGCCCTATTTGCTTCTCTTTCTCAGTTCCTCACTCTGGTCAGGGGGGCCTCATTAGGAAGGCTAGTGTTTCCTTCCTTTAAACGTGCACATCTCTCTTCAGGCCCGGAGAAAATGAGACCAAAACCATCCCCATCACGCTGCTGTGAACAGATATATTTAAATTTCTTTAAGCTCGGGTGACGTCCTCGGATGAGGAGCTCTAAGTACCAAGAGTTATTGTTATTACTATGTAGTTACTGCCTAGCATGCAGCGAATCACCCTGCCCTGCTGTGTAAAAGATGTATAGTGGGATGGGAAGGGTGGAGGAAGGAGCAACATCGAGACTACAGAGGAAGCAGAGTGAAACGCACTAGAGAGAGAAGGTAACAATGGTGCCTAGTGCATGGGGGTCTCTACCAGGCCTGCTCTTATGGCTGGAAACAAGAAAGAGTTTCTTTCCACTAAGCAAACATAAAACATAGTGAAGACAGTGGGACTGAAGAGAAAGCACAGCATGGGGTTTAAGAACATGGGTTTAAATCCCAACTCCAACCCTTATTAACTGCATGCCTTGGACAAGCTTATGAACCTGTCTGGGCCTCGGTGTGTGTTACCTGCACATAGAAAGTTCTAAGTAACTGTAGTGATTATTATTACTACTGTGATTAGGCCTTGGTACAGTTGTCAGTGATCTGCAGAAGGACCCAGTACATGATCAGAAGCATTGTTTCTAATTAGAATCAGGATTTTCTGGAAGGCATCACTGAAGAAATTCAGGAGAAATGGGAACCCATAGACACTGTGGAATCACTAAAGGGGCCAAATGGACACCTCCTAGAATTGCCAAGGACATCCCAGTGGGGAGTCTCAACTCAACTTAAAAACAGGCAGTCTTGCTAATGAACTTTGAAATTTCTTTGTGGAACAAGAGTCAACATCGCATACTATTGATCAATGAGGAGTAAGACCAACAACCTACATCTGTCTCTCCAACAAGAAGCCCTGAGACTACTTCGGAAGCTGCACATCATATGCCTGGTTCTTCTCCAAGACATTTAGGAGCAGAGGTGGGGCTGGGTGATCTTACTGAAACCTAACATTGCGTCTCTGCTGTAAGCATGCCACACAAGGCTGGGACAAGTACTGTGATTCTACAGTCATGTTACAAACTTTGCAGGGCCTAGGACGTCTACTATACGAACTATTAAACATCTACCTTTTCACAGAGAACCAATGCCAGAGGAGATAAGCAACCACGGAGAGTTCAGTAAGAGAGAAATGCAGGAGAGGAAAGCAAGTTCAACCTGAATGTGGGTTCAGAGAGCCCTTTCAGCTTCAGCGGCCAGGGAACGCATGGCTCCTTTTTGGGGGGTCATAAGGCAGCTCAACATAAGAATATCTGATGTGGAATCCAAATACGCATCTCCTCCCCTCAGAACTCTACACTGTTTAGTGATGTGCATATGCTGTCAAATCAACATTTAAAAATGATCAAGTTGTAGTAACCAGTTGCCTGATCCACAGATGAGTTGAGGTTGTTAGATTGCTTCCCACCCAATTATTTGGACTGATCCAATCATGTGGGGATGGGTAACTAAGAGCCCCCTTAGGAAAGGAGCAATGTGAAGTAATTCAAAAAAACAGGCTTCTCCCTGACTAACACCTGCAGTTCTTGAGGGGCAGGAACTACTGGGCTATTGGATAGGGCGGTTGCCCTCCTCAGCTGTCACGCCCCTCCCTACTGTTTCCCTTTCATTCATCCCTATCTTGGTCTGTTCCTGGGGTCACAGAATTTCAAGGGACAAATATAGTTAAGTAATCATTAACTCGGGCATTGAGTGAAAGGTGTCCTTTCCATCTTCCCTCTAAAAGCCTCAAAGATTATTTCTCAAACTCCTCTCACCATTAAACTAACAAAACAAAACAAAGCCACTTTTATAAAATAATACTCTACTCAATGGAACAGGCTTTGAGACGCCAAGCAATTTAAATTCTAACAGTATATTTTAATGATGCTTTTCTATTGCAGGGAAACAAGGCAACTCAGAGGACTGAGAGACTCAGGACTTCCAGGCAGAGGATCAGGCGTACCTCATGCAGGAGTGTTTTGGACGAAGGCCGTTTTGAAACCTACTTTGTATCATTACAGACTTTCAGTGAATTAATTTAAAATAAATCCACCTCCTTCCCTTTATGTGGTAGAATTTCACTGGGATGCAACATGGGAACAGAGATTTGAACTCTCAGTACCACTTATGATGCGGGGCTTCAGGGACACCACGGACATGCTCTGCATTCACCCGTCTGTGGGGGAGGACTAGGGAGGCCGCACTGGTGTCTGAGAAAGTGATGGGCTCTTTTAAGCTCTTTTACTTAAAGCAATGAAAGAATAATTGCGTCATCTGCTGGAGTAAAAGTTTTCAACAGATGACTGGCTTGGTTTTTTTTTTTTTTCTGACTTGGTTCTTAAAACACACACACACACACACACACACACAAGAGGAGAACCACACAGCATGCAAATGAGAAGAACAAATGCTTTTGTTTGTTGGAGATTAATTTTTATGGAAAGTTGTACATTGCAGATTGCAATCAATCTGACACATTCTTTCCCTCCTGCTTCTTCTCTCAGTTGGCTTTGAGGAGATGCGCTTCCAAGTTTGAGAATTCATCTTGTCTGATTAATGATGTGTACACAGAGATTTCAGTCTCATCTTCCTTTTCTGGGTCCTTTTTATTCAGTTGTTTGCTGTGCTACAACCCTGCGGATAGATGGTTCTGCCGTGATAAATGTAAAGTTTGCATAAGCCATGTAACAGCAGGACAGCCTATTATCACTGTACATTTTCCATGGCTGTGCAAACCTCTGTAGGCTATTTTATTGCTAATAGATCCACAGAGAAACAGTAGTGATTTTACGACTCTTTTTAAAATGGAAATTCATGTTTGAGAAATACAACTGGGAGGAAACAGATGTAAACCACTTAAGCATTTGCAGAAAATTGAGATGCACACTCTTATTTACAGACCTACATAGCCTCCATCGCTTTATTTTCAAAATTAAAATAAGCAATCTGTTTACCATGGGAAATGAGGAACTGTAAACTTGTTGTTTTTCCTTTTACATGGCAATGGCCGCCATCGTTGGGTTTAATGGCAGAACTGAAGCAGGGTGGCAATTTTTTCCCCTTAGGTTTCATTGTCTGTAATGCATTCCTTCTGTAATCTGCACGAGAGGTAGGCAAGTGGGAAAGATTTTCGTGTAACTGTATGTCTGAATTCACATTATGCCTGAACAGCTAAAATTATTACCAGACACATTAGAAAGATTTTAACCAGGTATTTAACACTATCTGTAAATTGCTTAAAATATTGGAAGAGTCAACCTCCACAAAAACGCTTTCACGTTGCTGAACACAAAAGCACAACCCATGCAAAAGCATTTATTCTGGCCTCGTCCCAACTTTCTCACATATTTGAGAGTTGTGACAAATGTCACATGTTGGAAAGGAGATACAAATGGAAGTATCACAAAACAATATAGCAATGAGATGTCTGTGCACCAGACTCATCTGAGCAAGCTCCTTGCGGCATGTGGAAGCCCCTCTGGTTTTTAATTTCTGTATTGATTTTTTTTTATTTAGTTCTAGAACTACATTTTTTGTTGTGGTAAAATAGATGCAATATAAAATTGACCATTTTAACCATTTCCAAGTATACAGTTCAGTGGCATGAAATGCATTCACCTTGTCATGCAATCAGCACCACCATCCAGCTCCAGAACTTCTTCATCCCAGACTGAAACTCTGTACCCATGAAAGCAAACACTCACCATTTCCCCCCTTCTCCCAGCCCCTAGTAACTTCTATTCTACCTTCTGGCTCTATGAATTTGCCTATCCTAGGCACCTCATATAAGTGGAATTATACAGTGGTTGTCCCTTTGTGACTAGCTTATTTCACTTAGCATGACGTCCTCAGGGTTCACCCACGTTGTAGCATGTGTCAGAATGTCTTTCCTTTCTAAGGCTGAATAATACTTCATGGTATGTATATACCACATTTTGTGTATCCGCCCTGTGTGGCTAGTCCTGGGATATTAATATTGAGGGGGTATCCCCATCACCCCTGGGGATGGAGGTGGCTTGCTCATTCGTGAGCACTACAAAGCAGGACGGCTAAGGAGAATGAGAGGTGTCCAGACGAGGTCTGCAGAATCAGGCAGGGAGGCCTCCTGGAAACTATAGGTTTCTGGTCTCTGTATAACAATCACCAGCTGTGGGAATATTTTGCTTTCATCCTTAAGCTTTGTTTTAAATGTCAAAGGAGGCTAAGCTAGACCCTCTCAGGAATTGAAATTTTTCTCAGAGACAAGATATGATGAACTTTGGCCCGAAGTCAGAGAATAGAATGTGTTTCCAACCCCGTGCCTCCCCAAGCCACTCACTGCCACTGGGGAAGGCACTCAGGAGACTCCCTGATCATGGCCCTTGGATTGCATCAAATGAGGCACAGCCACAGTGAGCAGGCTCCGAGCTCACTCACTTCTGGTGGAAACCATACTCTATGGAGATGGTAGTAAATGCATTTACAAACCTATTCGCCATGCACTCAACTCTCTTACAATAGACAAATTAAACAACTGCCCTCTATTTACCTTGCTATCTCATGGCCCATGTGATATAGAGGAGCTTCTGTTTATGGCTCCTTGGTGACATCAGCTAATGACAGACCTATGTGGAGGAAGCTTTGTGGCTCTTCAGCTGTTGCTGCTGTCACAATTACCATAGTTTTCTATGGACTCACCCATGTGCTCTGCATTGCTGGGTGTTGTCAGTAGCAAAGCAGGGTATTTCACAGTACCTGTGTAATGAATTTACATCACCAGTGTATTATTATCCAATAATTAAATAACCCTGGGAGTTTGCCTAAACATCTCTGACGTTTTATATGGAAAAATGGACATTTGTTGAGAGGACCTCTTATTAATGGATAATTTTTTTTGGCATTACATGTGTTGTGGCATTACCATTGATGAAGTATTTCCACATACATCTATTCATTTATTTTATACAACAATCTCATGAGGTATTCAGGATAGATCTAGTATCTTCATTTTACTGACGACATGAGGTGATTTGCCCACAATCATGGCACTAGTAAAAGGTAGAGTAGGGCTCTTTAATGGGGTACAAAAGAATCAACTTTAATTCATTCTCAAGGTAGGGCAAGTAATTGGAAGCTTCATATCCAGAAGAAAGAGACCGAATGAAGGGAACTTGCATTAATTGAGCTTCCACAATATACATCATTTTGCTTTTACTGAGCTCCTACACTTAGCTTGTTTAGTCTTCACAATGTTTCCTGGAAGTATACACTGAGATCCCTTTTTTATGGAAGAACCTCAAAGTTTATTGGCCCATGCTACATAGCTGGGATAGAGCAAGAAATCAAGTGAATCCATCAGATTTAAGATTTCATTCTTTTTCTAAAACATAATACAACTGCTGCTTAATTCCAAAGCTGGTACCTCAGTGCAATTCCCACATTGGTGCAAGTGCCCACCAGATGTCCTGTGGACACTGGTCCTCTGGAACACTCTTTTACACTGTTTCAGCTGGGATGGCAGAGGAGGTGGGTGTCTGGGGCTCCATCTCTAGGGCCCTCTCTCTAGGAGGAACTGTAGGACCCTTCAACACATCAATGAAAAGCTGCTGCATTGGGCCATTTGCCGAATAAATCGTTATTCTCTTACATTCCCTGACCTGTTGCACCCCTTTCAAAGACAACGAAACCAATCTGCATGATAGAACTCTATCCAGTCTTCGGCAAAAAGCCAGATTCTTAGATGTCAGTATCTTGTGGAAGTTCTGTTTGTTCTTGTTTGCTAATGACCCACTTTGAGGTACCCAGAGGGAAATGGAGGAAGTCCAGCTAGGCACAGACATAAACCTGAAGGGTCCCCTTGCCACAGCCATGGGCTTCCCAAGCATTGGGTCACTGTGGCAAGACGCACACATATGTGCACAGCGATCCTGAAAGAAGCCTAACAAAGGTTATTTTTAAAATATTTACACCTCCACTTATGTCTTTAGAGGAGATATTGAGCACCACATGGTTCCAGGAGAGAGAGAGGATTGCTTGGTGGCAGACTTTGTGTCTCCACTGTTGCTCTGAGAAATTCTGCTTGGAGAAATTCTGCTCGGACTTTGAATTCCCATCCAAAGTCATTCCAGTGAATCAGGCCCACAGCTGCCTCACCAGCCTCTCTAGAAGACTGTTCAGCACCATCTTTTATCTCAGCAAAATTGGTTTTTCCTCCACCTTTGATGTTCTCCTTGAGAAGAATCACTTGTTGCGTCTCAGTGTATTCCCCGCAATGTTTTAGCATCCCAGCAGTTTCTGAACTTTGTAAGAGCTGGTGTCCTAGGTTTCTAGCTGCCTGATCTATCCCCTAATCCAGTGTGGGACACAGGCATACAGGGAGACACACATCCTAATGCTCACACACACACACACACACACACACACATATAGATATACACAGTCACACACACAATGCAAATAGGCAACAGCTCTGTTGGTGCAGTATGGATGCTGGATGTTCTATGTGACTTTGATTCTCTTTCTCCTCCTCTTTTTCATGATGTGATGACCCATTTGGACAGTTGTCCTGTTCTTTTACCCATTCAGAAGCTTCAGAATTTCTGCTCTCTGGACTAGAGGAAAGACCACCAGAAGTGTGGTCAGAAGACCAGCTCTGTCATGAACAAGCCTCCTGTCTTATACATTTAATATTTTTCTTGTTTTAACAAAATTGAGACAATATTTTTGTGCCTTTTTGCACGTAAGTTCTGTTGAACCTACTTGCCCAACATCTGTTATTGGTAGATACTCTCTTTATTCTTACAGATGGGGTTTAAAGACTTGGCTCATTCAAATACTTGGCCCTTTTCATTATTTTTCCTCCAATTTCCTTTTTCCAATCTCCTGACATTTTTGTGTACATTACTACATCCACAAAAAGTGCCAGTTTCTGAAATAGCTATGTCCCTTTGTGTTTGGTTAAGAAGCACAAACATTCACATGTTTGGCACTTGCACTTGTGAACTTCAATCACTGTATGCATTATCCGCAGTAGACTTTTAATTAGTATGTATTCAATAAAGGAGCGAAGTTGCGTCTTATACCTTCCCACACATTCACATTGGGTGTTTAATTTCCTGTCTCCCTCTATGGACCAAGGGAAAAGCCTTATAAAAACGTCTTTCACGTGGAATACAGGTCTCACTTTTTCAATGCAGTTCTGTCATTGAAATGCCTTCCATTTATTTTTCTTTTCTCACTCTCATAAGCTTCATTTTCCACCTTCTGTATTTCATGGCCTTGATGACAGTGGGTTTTACTCATATTTTTGTGATTGTATGTGCTGGTGATGATGTCCCATAAGTCCTCCATTTGAGGGCAACTATCCCACTCCAGCCCCTGAAGGTTGTAAGGGCTGGCTGTTTGCTGGTGGTCCCAGGACCTTCTGTGTTGCTGGTCACAACTGAGTGGGTCCAGGGTCATCACCAGATCCAAGTGTAGCCTGAAGCTGCCTCATGCCTTATAGCGAGACCTAGTCTGGAAATGATGAGCCAGCCAATGAGATTTCTTACGGAAATTTGAACCAAAAAACACAGAGAGAATCAGTGGGGTAGCAGGATGACAGAAACTGAAGGGCAGAAATAGAAGGTCGCTCTGGGGGCTTGTGTGAGCTGATGATATCAGAGGGGTAGGGATGATGAATGGCTAAGAGAGAAGCCACATGACCCTGAGAGAGGAGGCAGCCGGAAGCATCACAGAGAAAAGGAAAGGGAGAGGAGAGACCTCAGCAGCCATGCATTCCCTCATCATTCTCAGCCCTTCTCCCGTGACCCTCGTATCTGGAAGCTCTGGATCCTTGCATCCTCTTCCTTGTCATGGATGTCAGGACATTGCTGCTTCTACGGAGGCCAGCACCATCTCTCCCAGCTACACCAATGTCACCTCAGTGCTCTCTCGCTATCTCTGGTGGGGTGACTGGCCCATCACCCTTTTCTCAGCCTCCCTGCAACTATGACTTTTCTAGATCATCCTCAAAACTTGGCCTTCGACCTTTAACTTCAGTCACTCCTCCAGCCACCTTCTCTGGAATACAGGAGAACCCTTAGGGAAGCCTCCCCGCAGGCCGAGGATGCTGCCAAGCCTGGGTCACCTCCTTGTCCTGGTGACAGAACCATCTCCCAGGTGTGCACTGGTGTGCCTCGTACTAAGGTTAAATATAGTCTCTGCCAAATCCACTTCCTCAATACCTAGAACATGTTTCCTATTAGGCATTGCATCAAGTGGTCATTTGTTGTTTTTAAGCATGCTTGGAATGTCTGGGCATGATCTTAGGAGCCGCCATCTTTGGCTTCCCCTAAGCTCTCCCATGCTCCTATTGCCTCTGCTCTAACTTACCCCACACAGCTGCTTACATTTCCGGGCAGGCTCCTATTGACACTCATATCAATGGAAACATTTCTTGAGTGTTATTTAAATATCAGACGTGTTATCTCAATGAATCCTTGCAAAAACCCCGTGAGATGAGTTCAATTACCAGCTCCATTTTACAGATGAGGAAACTAAGGCACAGAGAGATAGAGTAACTTTCTCAAAGCCACACAGCTTGTCAGTGGTGGACAGGGGTTTGAACCCAGGCAGCCTGGCTCCAGAGCACATTGACTATTGTGCCCCAGCTAGCTCCTGGCAATATGTCACCGTCTGCTTCCCTTTCTGTCACGGGTGCCGTGTGTCTGCTACTTCCTTCCTGAAGAGAATGAGTTGAGTACTTGACCTTGGCCCACTAAGTGGAATCATGATAAAGTTCTTCCAATATTCCCAACACTTTAAAAACAAATTTATGGCCTCCAGAATAAAACCAATGTATCTGCTGATGAAGCTCCTGATGAACCAAATGGCTGCAAATGTGACCCTTGGCTTGATTCCACTGGTAGCTAGCTAGAGGGCTGGCTAACTAAAGGGCTGGCAGGCCAGGTGCAAGGTCTTGTCAAGTGAGGAGCATTCTCATGTGCATTGTCCCTGTTATTTTCCTCTGCCTTTTGCAGAAGATCTAGGGGTTCGTTTCTCCTCTTCTCTTTTCTTCTCTTCTCCCCTCCTCCCCCCTCCCCTCC
>NW_012114877.1:2939051-2953545 GCF_000951035.1 Colobus angolensis palliatus | reverse complement strand
CTCATCTGGAAGATGAAAGCAGGCAGCCAGGCCTAGTTTTCCCTTTGTCCTCAGATCCCTCGTGAGTCTTCCTCCATCACCATCAGAAACTTGAGCCCTGTCCAGCTTCTTCTTCCAGTTGACTTGCTCCACATGCCACTGGTACCTCTGACCCAAACCCACCTCCAAATTCATCTGGATTCATTCTGGTCACTATAGTTATTCTGGAAACTTTCTTCCCTACACCGCCCCCACACGCTGGCAGGTTTTGGCAACCCTTACCCACTCCATCTCTCCCTAAGTTCTCATCCATCTCACCAGCTCCTCCTAGACACATGACATCATTGAACATGTCTTGAACCTCTCAGTACCCTGTGAGGTAGGGAGAAAGGACTCTCTAGTTGATCAACACAGTAAGTTCTTCCTCCTTCAGGAAGCCTTCTTGGATCACCCTTCTCAGACTTTTGTCTGAATTCACAGCATCTACTTTCTGGCTTCCACTTTCTGTGATTCATTCCCTTCTGCTTGTGGCATTTCTTGTATTACTGTCATGCATTGCTATTAATGTTTTATATATCTATGCTTTTGTCTCCTCAACTGAATTTTTAGTTTCTTAAAGGAGTTTATACTTCTAATATTCTTCTTACTGCCTTGATTTGAATAAATTTGCTATTTGATTTAAACTCTGGCTGGATAGCAAAATAAATCTTATTGAATGCTCAAAGAAAGAGGGTTAGGTGAGCCATTTTCAAGTTCCTTGAATTCCAGTTAATCATTTTCCCTTTGCCAATCAGGATGCTATTTCTAAATTAGTGAACAAGCAAAGCAGCCTGCAGTGAGATGTCATCCTTCAGCTGGAACAAGAAAGGTTTCTCCAACGTGACTCTGCATGACTTGCAAATAAAAAATTTAAAAGTTATAAAACAAGTTCTTTATGGGTAGCAGAATTATTTACTGATTAAGAAGATAGATGCGTGTAATTGGCTACATTATGTCTTCACCCCCACCACCTTTGCTCAAAATTCATCTATTGAAGTTCTAACCCCCAGTATGTCATGGTGGCTGCATGTGGAGATAAGGTCTTTAAAGAGGTAAGTAAGTTAAAATGGGGTATTCAGAGTGGGCCCTAATGCATTATTAATGGTGTTCTTAGGCAAAAAGAAAATTTGGGCACACACAGAGAAACACCAGACATGTCCACAGACTGAGGGGCCACCATGTGCAACCATCTGCAAGCCCAGAAGAGAACTTTTAGAGGAAACCAACCCTCCTAACACTTTGATATTGGACTTCCAGCCTCCAGAATTCAGAGAAAATAAATTTCTGTTGTTTAAACCACCCACTTTGTGGTACTTTGTTATGACAACCCTAGCAATTAATACAACGTAATTTTTACTAAAGGAAACTTAGGATTCCTTCTCCGTCATTTAGTCACAGACCACCTTGGGCAAGGTGCTTAGTTTGTCTGTCAGTTTCCTCATCTGCAAAATGGCAATAGTGATACCTCTGTGTGTTGGGAGGATTAAATGAGACTGTGCAAAGCAAGAACACCATGCCTGGCATAAAATAAACACTTTTAGTTAGCCACCAATTGTAGAAAATCAGGAAGAAAACAGCACGCATTGTTCTATCACCAAAGTGAGCCACTATAAACACTTTGATGATTCTCTAACCATCTTATAATTAAACATAACTATGGTCCTGCTGTATACACAATTTTAGATCCTCCTTTGTTTTATTCTACATTGTATCATAAGCATTCCCTGAGCTACTAAAACTAAAGGATAATAATTGGCTGCCATTTCAGTATTAGAGAATTATAATGAGGCAATTTATCCAAGAACTTGTAGATTATGAAAATAGGCTCACCCTAAGAGGAAAACTTTACAATCAAACATAATGGATCACACACATACATACATACATACATACATACATGCATACATACAAACAATATATATGGAATAGGTTGGAGCCAGGAGATGTGGAGTCGTTGGGAGATAAAATGGCTCTCAGTCAATGCAACTGTAATTTGACAGACTGGGCTACTCTGTCTCAAGAGGGTATGTGGTCATGAGGAGAGAAACCTGGAGAACAGAGAACCAGTGCTACTGGCTGCTGCCTGGGGCTGTTCCCCCTTCCCAAGAGAGGCAGTGGAGCTTCAAGGTGGACAGGGCTTTGGAGTTGAACTGTCTAGCATTTGAATCTAGGCTCTGCAGCTCATTTCACTGCAGAATCTTGGGGAATGACCCTTAAACTTATTGTGCCTTTCCTTGTCTTTAAGATGGTTTGGAGGGGAGGGCACTACCTACCTCATTATGTTGTTCTGAAGACTAAATGTGGGTTTGTCACACAAGTTCTCAGTAAGTATTAGCTTCTCTTTCTTATTTGGGGGAGAGGGAGTCTTAGACAATGGGTCTCAAATCCAAGATCACCCTAACAGGAGATGAGCATATCAAATTGCTTGGGCCTGATGCTGTTCAGTCCTCAATTCCTTGCACTCCCTTTGCTGGGACTCCACACTTAAAAAGGAGCCTTCTGATGAGGCTTCCCCGAGGACCTGCCAAGCAGAAGACTTTGGTGATGTGCACTGAGTTTTCCAGTTCTTCTGACGATTGTATTTCTCCTTGTGACTCTGCCACTTCCTGACTTGCTTGGGCAGTAACTGAACTGCTCTGTCTTATTTTTCTCATTTGCATAGGGGGGACAATGTCACTTAGAAACCACAATGAGGGCCGGGCGCGGTGGCTCATGTCTGTAATCCCAGCACTTTGGAAGGCCGAGGTGGGCGGATCACGAGGTCAGGAGATCGAGACCATCCTGGCTAACACGATGAAACCCCTTCTCTACTAAAAAATACAAAAAGCAGGCCGGGTGTGGTAGCAGGCATCTGTAGTCCCAGCTGCTCGGGAGGCTGAGGCAGGAGAATGGTGTGAACCTGGGAGGCGGAGCTTGCAGTGAGCCGAGATTGTGCCACTGCACTCCAACCTGGGCGATAGAGCAAGACTCCATCTCAAGAAAAAGAAACCACAGTGAGATGAGGAGGCTAAGTAGGAGGAATGATAATGTCAGTTAACAAATATGGAGCACTTAGTATGGGTTGAACATGTACTAAATGCCTTGCGAATGTGATCTCGTTAAATGAGATATTGATAATTGCTTGGTGCGGTACCTGGTACCGCATTCAATGAGTAGTAGCAAGTAAGTGGATGTATTCAGTAGGAGGTTGCATCCCATATAGTTTATTTCTAGGGAAAGAATGTGCTGATTATGCTGGTCTAAGTATTCCAGAGCTTTAATCGGATTTCTGGATATAAAATGATACATCGAATTCTGTTTCAAGGTATCCATCTCACAACCTTGGTTAACGTGAGTCCATTCCTGAGAAAAAGATCCCCATCTCAGTATGCCCACAGCCAGGTTTCTGATGTTAAGAGAAAAAGGCCAGGCCAAGGCAGGCGGATCACCTGAGGTCAGAAGTTTGAGACCAGCCTGACCAATATGATGAAACCCATCTCTACTAAAAATACAAAAATTAGCTGGGCGTGGGAGCATGTACCTGTAATCCCAGCTACTTGAGAGGCTGAGACAGGAGAATCGCTTGAACCCAGGAGGTGGAGGTTGCAGTGAGTTGAGATTGTGCCATTGCACTCTAACCTGGGCAACAAGAGGGAAACTCTGTCTCAAAAAAAAACATAAGAAGAAAGAAAGAAAGAGAGAGAGAGAGAAAAGGGAAGGAAGGAAGGAAGGAAGGAATGCAGGAAGGAAGGAAGGAAGGAGAAAGAAGAAAGAAAGAAAGAAAGAAAGAAAGAAAGAAAGAAAGAAAGAAAGAAAGAAAGAAAGAAAGAAAGAAAAAGGAAGGAAGGAAGGAAGGAAGGAAAGAAGGAAGGAAGGAAGGAAGGAAGAAAGAAAGAAAAGAAAAGAAAAGAAAGAAAAGAAAGCCAAACTTTGACCATGGAAGATCACCAAAGTAGGAGATGTATAAGCAGCTTTTGCTTTTTTTGCACTTCTAGATTCCAGTGAACTTTATTTTTAATAGGTATGCTATAGATTGATGTTTAACTTTAGCATTATTTATGTAACCATTTCCCTATTCTAAGACACCTAGACTTAATCGTTTTCCTCTCATTTTTATAAATCACACTACAAAGAAGACCTTGTATATAAAAGTTGGCTTTTCCCCCACTTTGGGCTGTGAAAATGTTTCCAAAGATGCTAAATGGTGGTAAGTGATGTCGATTAAGTTCACCAGCCTGCCCTCAAAAGACTCCAAAAGTATGAGGTTGGTTTCCTTTTTTTTCTTGCACCTGATTCCCTTGGTAGTTTGCCATAGATAGGCTCTTCAAATATGGAGGCATTCAGTCCCATTTGGAGGGAGTGGATGGGGTTGAGATGGGTAATAGGGTAATAGAGGCAGAAGATTCAGGAATGTTCCCCTGGGGCATGCAGTGAGTCACTGCTGAAGCCATTCATGGAGAGCATGCCTCCTAACTCATCATCTTTGACTCTAATCGCCTGGGCAGGCATTGCACAGAGGCGCCTGGGAGACGTCGCCTTCAACAGCCATGTCTTAAGGGGGTGCACATGGGGCAATCAAGACTATTGAGAATGTAAGTTAAGGTTATTGCTTCCCGCGTGCACATTCCACTCGCAGGCTGATTAGTGCACTGAAGAGCTCTCATTGACATTTCGTGGTTTAACATAAAGATTTCTTGTGCATCGCTCAGGAAAGAGAGACAGATTTTCAAACAGCTGTCTAATATCTCTGTCAACATAGAAATTAAATAGATTTAGGAACTTCAGGAAAACATACGCACATTTAATGCCCAGTAATGATCAATTCTAATTTCCAGTTGCAGAGACAGGAATTGTTTTCAATGTGTTCTATGGGTTATTCCAAATAAACATCTGGCATCGTTTTATTTCTTTTTAATCATTTGAATGGTGATATTATAGGTCTATCTATTTATTTGTCCAGCTATAAAGCTGATGATACTATGAAGATATTGAAATGAATCCAATGTCTCAATCAACTTTCAAATGAACACATTCCATTGTTTTCAAGCAAACATTTTTGTTTTTAGCATAGATCAACTTTGGATTACAAACTTCCTCCAAACTTGTCAGCAGTATTTTTGTTTCTTTTTGTACTGGTGATAATGAAAGACAAAAACATCACCTTGCCTTCAGTGTCAGAGATGTGCTTCTGTTCAAAGGAGATCAACCCCTCAGAGTCTGTGTTGTAGACAGAGGGCACATGGGAGAATGACCTACGCTCCTGACCCTGGTGTGACGTTCTGTCCATTGACTTGTTACTCTCAAACAAGCAGAATGACCCTTCTCATGTAGGTGCCATGTAGGAGAAGGACAGTGTCTGGCTGATTAGGGTTCAAATCCCAGCCCTGCCTCTTTCTAATTTTGTGAGCTTGTTCAGTGTGATTCACTTCTCTGAGTCTCAGAGTCTTCCTCTTTCATACAAATTAGTAATAATACATCATTCAACGAGATGATATATAGGGAGCATCTCAACTGTGCAGTAGGTCTCAGGTGATAGCGATTTCTATTGTGAGGTAGATTCCAAGCCACAGAGCCCCACTCCCCACAGTAAGCCTACTCTGAACTGAGCTTGGGAACATGGACGGGAGTGTGCCAGGCTGCCTACCTGCCTACCTGCAGACACAATTCAGAGTAGCAATAATAAGAGCAAAGGCAAATTGACTTGAGTCTAGAGGGCCAACCCCTTCCTCTCTGAGGATCACCTCAAACACATGAGCAGTCCAGCCTCTGTTCAGGAAGAAAATGTGTGAATCACAGCCAACAGTTCCAGGCCTCTGCTGAGAGCAACAGAAACTAATCAAAATTGTAGATCATTTTAATAAGAGGTCATTTTGGAACCCCAAGGACAGTTATAGTTAGAGTTGATTTAGGCTGGCCTGAGGATTGTAAAGAAAGTATGCCTGTGGTCTTTAAGTTCTAGAGCTTCCTTTGGGTAATTATAAAGAAATACAGCAGGGCAGGGCGTGGTGGCTCAAGCCTGTAATCCTAGCACTTTGGGAGACTGAGATGGGCAGATCACGAGGTCAGGAGATCAAGACCATCCTGGCTAACACGGTGAAACCCCTTCTCTACGAAAAAATACAAAAAACTAGCCGGGCGAGGTGGCGGGCACCTGTAGTCCCAGCTACTCGGGAGGCTGAGGCAGGAGAATGGCGTCAACCCGGGAGGCGGAGCTTGCAGTGAGCTGAGATCCGGCCACTGCACTCCAGCCTGGGCAACAGAGGGAGACTCCGTCTCAAAAAAAAAAAAAAAAAAGAAATACTGCAGCATATAGTTGCAGCTTTTCTTGATGCAGAGCACTAGGCTGGGTACCTGCAGATGCACATCTGGGCCAGTCCCTGGATGCAAACACACATCTGGGCCAGTTGAAGCCAGCAACTACACTCAGTGAAAGCTTGGTATAATGTGGCTTTCCTACTATATTAGATATTCTGTCCCCATACAAGGGCAATAAATGCATTCCTCAGCACAGATGCTATTTCAAATGCCATTTTGCTTTATCCAAATCAAATTCCTCAAAGCACCAGTTTTATTTTCTGACAATACAGCATGTGGACAAACAGCATTGCATCCAAATCTCACCTCTTCCACATCCTAGTCATGTGACCAGTTTCCTTATCTGAGAAATGAGGATAATTATGGCAGGTATCTCAGAAGGGAGAAGGAAAATGAGCCAATGACTGACATATTTAGTCTAGCACCTGGCACATAGTAAGTGCCCAAGAAAATGATGGAATGAATAGTAGCTGCTTATGTATGGCATACACAGATTCTAATAGAAAGTATAAAGGGTAATTAAATCTCAGCTAACCTAGATTTGCTTTAGGCTGAGGCATAACAAAGTTGATAAGAAGCCTTTTGAAAGAGTCATGGAAACAATGCTGGCCCACGTGGTTGAGACCCCAGAGAACTGGGAGAAGCCTAAGGAGTGTCACTTGCTCTTCCACTCACTTCTCTTTTGGTTTGAGTTTCTAAAGAATCAATATTGATGGTGGAAAAGGTAAGTGATTGACTTGGTGAAGCTATAAGAATGCAGGGAATACCAAGGAAAAATTTTATTTTTCTTTTCTTTTTTTCGAGATAGAGTCTCGCTCTGTTGCCCAGGCTGAAGTGCAATGGCGTGATCTTAGCTCACTGTAACCTCCACCTCTCGGGTTCAAGTGATTCTCCTGCCTCAGCCTCCTGAGTAACTGGGTTTACAGACACCTGCCACCACACCCGGCTAATTTTTGTATTTTTAGTAGAGATGGGGTTTCATCATGTTGGCCAGGCTGATCTCAAACTCCCGACCTCAGGTGATCCACTCGCCTCAGCCTCCCAAAGTGCTGGGATTACAGGCATGAGCCACTATGCTCAGACTGTTTTTCTTTTTTTAGTGATAAAAGTTATCATGCATATAAAAGGGTATATATTAAATTTATGTTGGTTTAAAGGATAATGATCAAATGAGCACCTAGGTACCTACTACCCACTCAATAAAATATTGCCCACAACTCAGCCCTCCTGAGGGCCATCCTCATGTGTCTCTTTCCGCCACTGCCCTGAGGAAATACTGTTGCGTATTTTGTGTTAATCACTACCCTGCTTTACCTAAAGTTTTCTGCCTGTCCCTAAAAGTTATGTTTGTAGATGTGCTGCTGTCATGCTGTTTTTGCCCAACATTGTGAAATTCATCCACATCTTTGTCTGTGGCCATATTCCTTGGTACAAATATAAAACAATTTATTCATGCAATCTGCTGTTCCTGGACACCTGTGTTGCTTCCAGTTCTTTGCTCCTACAGACATTCATACACATTCATATATTGCATTTAGCTTGCAATAATTTTTCTAGGGTCCTTATGATGAATGGTTTAGAATTTTACTGAATTCTGCACCTATTGAGATGACCATGAGGTTTTTCTCGTTAATTCCTTAATGTGGCAAACTAAAGTAATAAATTTTTAAAATATTGAACCAACAGTGAATTTCTAGGATAAACCCTACTTGATCTCTTATTTGTTGGTGATTTTGGTTTACTTTTATTTTATTCAGTATTTTTGGATCTAGATCTGTTTTTAGCTAGGTTTGGTATCATGAAATGAGTTTGAAAGGATTTCCTTCCTTCTTTATTTTCCTTCCTCCCCACACCCCTTTCTTCCTGCCTTCCTCTGTTCTCTTAGTGTTTCATATACCTACAGTTATATCCTTTGTTAGGCCATTTTTGCATTGCCATAAAGAAATATCTGAGACTGGGTAATTTGTTAAAAATAGGTTTAATTGGCTCACAGTTCTGCAGGCTGTACAGAGAGCATGGTGCTGGCATCTGCTCAGCTTCTGGTGAGGCCTCATGAAACTTACAATCATGACAGGCAAGAACTAGAGCAAGAGAGAGCAAGGGAAAATATGCCACACAATTTTAAACAGCCAGATCTCACAATAACTTCACTATTGTAAGGACAGTACCAAAAGGACGGTGCTAAACCACTCCTGAAAAATTCACCCTCATGATCCAGTCACCTCCCATTAGGTCTCGCCTCCAGCACTAAAGATCACAATTCAACTCAAGATTTAGAGAGAATGACATCCAAACTAAGTTATATCCTTTTTCTCATTCCCAAAATTGTTAATTTGAGTCTTCTCTGTTTTTCAAGATCAGACTTGGCAAGGGTTTGCCCATGTTATTGATCTTTATGGAGAACCACTTTTTAGCTTGGTCAGTCTTCTGTATAGTAATTTTGTTGTTCTGATTTTATTAATTTCTGCTCTTTACTATTTTCTTCCGTTTTATTTGAGCTTATTATGCTATTATTTTCCTAACTTCTTATATTGCTAATTTTAAAACTTTTCTTTTTAATATAAATGTTTAACTCTGTGAATGTACCACTTTCACTGCATCCCATAAGATTTTTTAATTGAATTTTTTATTTTGAGGTGATTGCAAATTCACATGCAGTTGTAAGAAAAAATACAGAGAGATTCCCTGTACCCTTGACCCTGTTTCTCCAAATGGTAGCATCTTACAAAGTTATAGTGTAGTATCTCAGCCAGGATATTGACATCGACACAGTCAAGATACAGAACATTTCCATCGCCACAAGCATCACTCACACTGACCTTTGATAGCCACTCCCTTTTCCTCCTACTTTCACCCTCTCCTTAACTCCTAGCAACATCTAATCTATTCCTCTAATTTTGTCCTTCCAAGAATGTTATATAAATGGAATCATACATT
Source organism: Colobus angolensis palliatus (assembly GCF_000951035.1). Classification (NCBI taxonomy): domain Eukaryota; kingdom Metazoa; phylum Chordata; class Mammalia; order Primates; family Cercopithecidae; genus Colobus; species Colobus angolensis. The sequence continues at coordinate 2,944,296 of NW_012114877.1, read as the reverse complement.
ATATCACCTTTCGGACTGGTTTTTGTCATCTACCATAATTCTCTGAAGATTTGTCTAGGTTGTTGTACCAATTGTTTTTTCCTTTGTATTGCTGAGTACTATTCCATGGTATGAATGTACCACAATTTGTTTAACCATTCACCCGTTGAAGGGCATCTGGTTGTTTCCATATTGCGTATTGCCAATAAAGCTGCAATGAAGATTCATGGACAAGTTTGATATTAATAGTTGCATGCTTACTTTTTACAGAAATTTCCAGAGTGGCTGTACCATTCTACATTCCTACCAGCAATGTGTGACTGATCCAGTTTCTCCACATCCTTGCCACCATAAGGCTGTCATTATTTTTTGTTTTAACCATTCTATTAGGTTTGTAGCGATATCTCACTGTGGTTCTAATTTGTAGTTCCCTGGTGGCTAATGATGTTGAACATCATTTCCTGTGCTTATTTGCCATCTGTATGTGTGTGTGTATATATATTATATACATATAAAATATATATAATGCAAATATATAATGTGTATATATATACATTTTATATATATATTATTTTTGGTGAAATGTCTCTTCATATTTTTGCCCATATTATAGTTGATTTGTTTTTCTGCAGTCAAGTTTTGAGAGTTCTTTATATGTTCTATATATTAGTTCTTCATCCACCAAGTTTTAATTAATATTATTTCCCCTCCACTTTTTTTTTTCATTTTAAGCATCTTCTCATCTCTATCAGGATTTATTCTTTGACCACGTTCTTTAAATGTTCAAAACAAATGGCTTAATATCTTTTTGTAATTTATTTATAACTTAATTTCATCATTTATCAGTTAGTCAATGAATATGGCTGAACTCATACCAAATATTTGTAATTTGTCAATACTTACTTTTGGTTTATAATGTAGTCAATTTCTGTAAATATTTTCTGTGTGTTTTAAAATAACGTCTATTCTATGGTTATTGGAGATAGTACTTATATATGTTCATTAAATCAACCTTGTGTTTCTCAAGTCTTTGATATTCTTACTGATTTTTTCTCTGCTTGATTTGTCAACCATTGAATGTCTCTCTTGATAGTGGTCTATTTTTCAGTTTCTTCTTGTATTCTGTCAATTCTTGTTTTATATATATATATATATATATTCTTTTTTTTTTTTTTTTTGAGACAGAGTCTAGCTCTGTCGCCCAGGCTGGAGTGCAGTGGCGCGATCTTGGCTCACTGCAAGCTCTGCCTCCCGGGTTCAAGCCATTCTCCTGCCTCAGCCTCCCGAGCAGCTGGGACTACAGGTGTCCACCACTGCGCCCCGCTAATTTTTTGTATTTTTTTTTTTGGCAGGGACAGGGTTTCACTGTGGTCTCAATCTCCTGACCTCGTGATCCACCCGCCTCAGCCTCCCAAAGTGCTGAGATTACAGGCATGAGCCACTGTGCCTGGCCTGTTTTATATATTTTGAAGCTTTGTAACTAAGTATATACATATTTCTGGTGAATTGAATGTTTTGTAAAAATATGTACTGATGCTCATTACCTATAGTAATGTCTTTTGCCTAAGGTCTGCTTCATCTGCTATTACACGAGCCTTCTTCGGTTATTTGCTTGTGTGACGAAGTTGTTCCTAAAATTCGTTCTCCCCATCTTCTTTGATAACAGAATTCTCCCTCCAATTTTTATATGGAAACTTGACCTCCTGAAGTAAAGATTACATTTCTCAGCTTCCTTTGCAGCTAGATGTGGCCATATGACAAAGATTTGGTCAATGAGATGAAAATAGATGGGTTAACAGCTTCCAAGGACCTTCCTTAAAAGGCAGTGCAGGATATGCCATTTTTTCTTCTTCCTCATTATCCTGGACTGTCTAGGTGCTGCCATCTTGGACTTTGAGGTAAAAGGCTCCCAGTGTAGAGCCATAGAATAGAAAGAGTCTGGGTTCTTGATACCAGGCAGTACCATGGACACCAACCTACAACAGAGAAAAAATACATTCTATCTTGTTTAAGCCTCTGTTGCTTGGAGTTTTCTGTCACTTGTAGTGAAATCTAGTCCCACTGAATACATCTGTTATATCCTTTTACTTTCTTTTACTATGAAATTTCTATATCCTTATATTTTATGGATATTAATTATGAACCTAATTCAGCTGAAGTTTTTTTTTCCTGTTATTGCTGTGAATTCTCTTTTATTTTGAATCAGATCTGATGGCCTTAGTCTTTTAACTAGAAAGCCTAGTTCACTTCCGTTGAGTGTGGTCATTAATATATTTGGATTCATTAAATTACTCTATCTTATTTTATCATTTCTATGTGTTCCATTTCTCTACTTTGTCTTTCCTCCTTTTGGATTTAGTTTTCCCCTTCACTCCATTTTTTCCCTTCTGCTAGTTTGGACAATCTTTTTTATTCTTTTATGGCTTAACTGATAAATTTTATTATGCCTATTTAATTAATATCTAAACAATGTCAGTGAGAACACTGTAAATTCTGTGTAAAATTCTAAATTTGTTGATCCTGATAATGTTGGAAGATTCTTCCATAAAGGCATATTATAATATTCTCTTCCTTCACGGGGGAATGGCACAGGTTCTGGCCCACTGATAAAAACAATAAGCTCCACAGCTGGGCATTTATCCCAAAGTCAGCCCCGAGTTTCTCAGCCTTGTCAAGGTAAAGAGCCTATTGATCACTGTTCCCCTGTTTCCCTGGTGATGCCCACATTTTGGAAAAAATGTAACATAGAATAAGAATTTTTATGCATGTGTTTATGTCATGCTTCTGTCCATTGAGGCTTTTAGGATCACTTACAGGTATGGAAACCTTACAGTAAGATAAAATAAAATAGTTGAATTTGAGAACAGAATTGAGGAAAGGAAATCTGCATTTATTAAGTAATTCATTACCACCCCTATTTTTATTAATCAAAGACATAGAACTGCCAGTTGGAACTTCTGATTAGCACAAGATAAGCAGCTTTGGCCCAAGGCATATGAAATTCCACCAGAACCCTGAGACATAGGCATTTTCTTTTTCCTGCTTGCCTTATGCATGTTCCATCCCACTTTTGGAAATGTGATGAATCATCTCAGGGGCCTGTTCTTACCGTCACAAACTGTTAGGGGGCCAGGAACCTCCTGTAGGAATCCCTATTCTGATTTCTACCAAAAAGATGGAAAAGATCATCCTTCTCTCACAGCCCCCGTACTGCACAGGCCAGTCTCCTCAGGCCTCCTTCTCTCTACCTGGTGAACCCTTTCTTCTCCTCAGGTTTCAGCCTAGATATTACTACCTCCTCTTGGAAGCCTTCCTTGACCAGCCCTCCAAACTTGAGTAGAGAGTTGTACAGTGGGCTGCCATCCTAATCTGCCTGGGCTTGTCATTGTGTTGGAAGTCACCCATTTCCTTATCTCCACTTGATTGTGACCCCCTGTAAAGGTGGGCTCTGTGCCTGGATTTTTCATGGTTGTATCCCCAGTGTCTGGCGCAGTAACTGGCATAGAGGGGAGTGAACAATGTGATTACTAGGTGGATAGACAGATGGATGGGTGAATGAATTAACGAGGCTAAAGCCACTATAACTGATATACAGGGGATGTGCTTAAGATACCCGGAGAAGGGTTTTGTTATTTGCCACCAGAAAAGCTGTGACCAATACAAGCACCAATGTTCCGGGTGGATTCAGATGCCATCACAAAATTTTCTCCACTAATCGAAGACCCAGCCACAGAATGCACAAAACAGCTTTCAAGATCTCTGCATGCAATATCAGCGCCCATGCGTCCCTGTGGCCATTTCTCAGTCCCGCCCATAAGCCACCATCATCTCTGCCTCATCTTCTGCGAAAACCTCCCACCTGGTTGTCTCATGAGGTCCTCAACCCATTCTTCATACTGCAGCCAAAGCCATCTTTTCAGAATGTAAACCTGATGGTGCCACTCCTGTCTGATGAATCATTCAGGGGCTTCGCATTTCTGTGAAATACCAAAATCCTTAAAATTTTTTGACCTTTATTCACAATAAGAAATACAGTTTATGTTGAAACTCAGTACACTTGATGTATATTTTATAAAAGTGTCACAAGACAATGCTTACCCTTTATTTTATTAACAAATACTTACTGATTGCCAGACACTGTTCTTGGTGTGCTGCGAATAGTAACTCAAAACTTCCCCAAACTGAAGACAAAGCTTTGGTGGGTAGGTTGTAAGATGACCTCCAGTGGTCTTTGCCTTCTGGCATTCATGGCCGCATCCTCGTGTAATACCTTGAGTGTGGGCTCTCTTCTAAAAAACAGAGTATGACAGAATTGATTGGATGCTACTTTGGAGATTAGAAAGACTGTGGATTCTGTCTTGGGTTCTCACTCTGTCTCTCATCACTTGCTCTAGTGGAAGCAAGCTGCCATGTTGTGGGCAATCCTGTGGAGATGCCACGTGGTGTGGCAGACCCTGAAGCCCTGAGTGCAACAGCCTGCAAGGAGCTGAGGCCTGCCAGCAACTATGTAAGTGAGCATGGAGGCAAAACATTTGGCAGTAGTTGAGCCTTATAAGGTGACTGCTGTCCTGGCCAACTGTAGCCCTTGAGAGTACTTCACAGAGCCCTGGAGCCAGAGGCACTCAACTACATCACTCCTGGTCCCCTATCCCATAGAAAATGTGAGATAATACATGTTTATTGTTTTCAGTAGCCAAGTTTGGGGTAATTTGTTATACAGCAATAGATAATAGACTACCCTCGAGTGGCACCTCCAAGGTGCCAAGCTTTGTGCTAAGCACATTCATTCAGATGAATCCTCATAGCCCTGCAAGGTGGGTAGCATTATCTCCATTGTACAGGCAAAGAAAATGCACCATACTGGAGTGACGCCAATGTGTAACTCACTCTCTCCTCTCCTTGATGCTGTTTCCTTTGACTGTGGTTGCAGGAAAGTCAGGAGCACTGACTCTATTTAAAGTTAAGATGACTGGCCCACGGTTCTCTCCCATCAGAGCTTCTCCCTGCCCATCTGCTAGTTGCTCTCAGGTACTAGGCAGCTATCAACAACTCCTGCTGGGCGTCCTCAATAGCAAATATTGCCATCATCCTCAGTGTGCAGGTCAAGCCACAGCTGGTCAGTCTCCATGCACCAGGGGTCAGCTTTCCACATTCTTTTTTTTTATTATTATACTTTAAGATCTAGGGTATATGTGCACAATGTGCAGGTTTGTTACATATGTATACTTGTGCCATGATGGTGTGCTGCACCCATCAACTCGTCAGC
>NW_012114877.1:2933262-2934341 GCF_000951035.1 Colobus angolensis palliatus | reverse complement strand
CTTCTCTTCTCGCTTCATTTCATTCATTTGATCTTCAATCATTGATATTGTCTTCCAGTTGATTGAGTCGGTTACTGAAGCTTGTGCATTTGTCACATAATTCTCGTGTCATGGTTTTTAATCTCTATCAGTTTGTTTATGGCCTTCTCTGCATTGATTATTCTAGTTATCCATTCGTCCATTCTTTTTTCAAGATTTTTAGTTTCTTTGCGCTGGGCACGTAGTTCCTCCTTTAGCTCTTAGAAGTTTGATCGACCGAAGCCTTCTTCTCTCAACTCGTCAAAGTCATTCTCCATCCAGTTTTGATTCGTTGCTGGCAATGAGCTGCATTCCTTTGGAGAGGGTGATGCGCTCTGATTTTTTTAATTTCCAGCTTTTCTGCACTGCTTTTTCCCCATCTTTGTGGTTTTATCTGCCTTTTGTCTTTGATGATGGTGATGTACTGATGGAGTTTTGGTGTGGGTGCCCTTTCTGTTTGTTAGTTTTCCTTCTAACAGTCAGGACCCTAAGTTGCAGGTCTGTTGGAGTTTGCTTGAGGTCCACTCCAGATCCTGTTTGCATGGGTATCAGCAGCAGAGGCTGCAGAAGATAGAATATTGCTGCACAGCGAGTGTTGCTCTCTGATTCTTGCTCTAGAAACTTCGTTTCAGAGCTGTGCCCAGCCGTGTGAGGTGTGAGGTGTTAGTCTGCACCTAGTGGAGTATATCTCCCAGTTAGGTTACTCAAGGGTCAGGGACCCACTTGAGCATGCAGTCTGTCCATTCTCAGATCTCAACCTCCATGCTGGGAGACCCACTGCTCTGTTCAAAGCTGTCAGACAGGGTCATTTACATCTGCCGAGGTTTCTGCTGCTTTTTGTTTAGCTATGCCCTGTCCCCAGAGGTGGAGTCTACAGAGGCAGGTAGGCCTCCTTGAGCTGCAGTGGGCTCCACCCAATTCGAGCTTCCTGGCAGCTTTGTTTACCTACTTAAGCATCAGCAATGGTGGGAGCCCCTCCCCCAGCCTCACTGCTGCCTTGCAGTTAGATCTCAGACTGCTGTGCTAGCAATGAGGGAGGCTCTGTGGGTGTGGGACCCTCC